>NW_024088599.1:0-15064 GCF_009730915.1 Dioscorea cayenensis subsp. rotundata | reverse complement strand
TAAACTAAATCCCCAAATTCTTAACTTACCTTTGCCTTTTTTTGTGTGGTCTAGTGAGACTCAATTTTTTGTTACTCCCCGTTTATTTATAATTTACTTTACTGAAAAGAAAATTGCATTATAACTTAATCTTTATTAATAGGGTTGCAGCTACAGAAATATGGAAAAAACAAATTTTCAAAGTGAGTTCTCCATCTTTGTGCAATTTAATTTGTTTAATTATTTACTTGTTTCAGTAGATTTGAGCATGAAGCATTATATTTATATATATATCTTGATGGTTTAAATCGTGGTTTGTTCATATTTTTAAAATAAAAATAAAAAATCTATGAGCAAAAGTTTAATGAGAAAACAACGAATATTAATTTGAAATTCTTCAAAAAATATAATGTTATCGATTTTGAAATCTAAATTTCTTATAAATATACAAATATTTATAAAATCATGAGATTGTAAATATAAAATCTTGCCAATGACATTTTGGTTTGTTAGCACCAGGTCTTTTATGTGTTCGTGTCTTATTAAAAAGATGGATTCGAATCTTAACTCACGTGGGATAAGGTATCCCTATGCATGTCAGTGATTTGTCACTTGTCCATAAAAATGAAAAGAGAAGAAGAAAAATTTCAGTTTTAGTAATTTTGAATTCTTGACATCATCTATAAATATGAAATGTTGTAGCTTATTGAAACATACAAAACAGTGAATTTACTCAAAGCTTGTGAAAATGTTGGCAATTGATGATTTTTTTAAATGAAATTTGTGAATATCACAAATTTGAAAATTTCATAAGTTTGATGATGTTTAATAAACAATTTGAAAATTTGAAAGTTTGATGGTAAAATAGGAATTTGGAGAAAATTAAAAGGATTGAAATCTTTTCCGGAGAATGTTAGAGATTGTTAGAATAGGATAAGAAAAGAAATTTTTATTACAAAGGTATGTAGCTTTTGTATAGTGTTTCTTTAAAAAATAAAATATTATTTGTGCAAAATCCCTAGTTTATTAACTATCTACAAATGAAGTAAATTTGGAATCGATATCTAATTAACATGGTATATGTTGATACATTAGATGTCTGACCATTGGAATTCGGCATTGAGTTAATTAGCAGGATTAATGTTATAAAATTATTGATGTCTAATTGGTTATAATTTTATTGATTTTTAACATGTTGGTCAAATATATTTATGTTTGTAGAGGTGTATATTTCTTAACTAAAGCATATTGAATAATTGTGTGACAAATAGAATATTTCTATAATTGCCATTGAAAACAAATCCTTAACTTTATTTGTTAGAATAATTTGAAAAACTTGATAATACAACATATGTTGTTTGTTATTTTACTAATCTAATCATAGCTCACCCTTTTCTATTTTTAATCTCAGATTGCAAGGCTCAGGTTAAAAGAAATCTTATCAAGTCCTTACTTCGTTTTGGATAACTTTGAGTTAAATTTTTTTTAATAATTGTATTGGGTTGGATTGAGATTTGTTGGTCTTGTTCTATTTCGATGTTATTTAATGACTGCTGGGGAGTTTGTGACTTGTTGTATGTTTATATAGAAAATATGGTGGTCTTCTAGAGTAATACTATTTAGTATAGCTTCTAAAGTGTATCCAGGTGACCAGTTTAGCCTTCATGAACATGTAAAGTTTAGAAATTTGTGGAAGGTCTTGTTTTATTCTGACACTTAATGTTATGTTTCAGTTAATTCATTATTGCTAGTATTATGCCATTCTATATTGAAATAACTTCTTAAGGTGTAGATGAAGTTGAATGGTTTTCCTTAAATTCAATATGGGCTATTAGTTTGTTATGCCATGTTGTTTAATGCATGCTCATTTCTAAATTGTGTTATGATTTTAGATTTACTAATTCTTGTGTTTCAAAAAACAAACGATCCGATTGTACTTTATTTTTAATATTTCATAATTGGTTGGAAATTGATTCAATATGTTATTTGAGTTACTTAGATATTTAACTGAATCTTTTGGCCCTTCATCTAGTCAATTTTCTCTTGTGGTTCTTAAATAACTTGTTATTTTTTCAAAAATTATAGGCTTTCACTTGATATTCCAATATTGTTCCTTTTTTTCTTCAAACATGAGTTGTTGAAACCAATGATGTAATTTCCTTAGATCTTTCATGTTCATTATGTTCAAATTTTTATTGTAGCTATTATTACTTGCTTTTGAGAGCTAAAATTATTAAAATATTTGATTGCTTCTCTGTTTAATATCCAATAAATTTTATATTAGTTGTATTAAATGCTAATCTAGTTGCATCTTGTTAATCAATTTCTAGTCAACTTAGTTATGCATGGTATCCAGTGAATCTAGTCGTGATTTTTAAGAAAATATTTTTTTTTTTTAACCATAACAAACGGCTTGCTTTTTACTCTCACTTAATGAGTTTCAAACTTTCAACAAGTATATATAGCAATGCTAAATTTCACCAATAATTAGATGTACAATAAGCAAAATAAGTTGCTTTGTTTTTTTCTCACATTCGCCAAAAAAATGCCAGGTCAAGATGTGAATATGTTATTTCAAAAAAAAAAAAATGTGTATGAATTTTGTTTTTTAATATCATTATTTTTTTAGGACGGCCATTGTCAGATTTAAGAATCCACTTTGTTTAGGGAAATTGTAAATTTTCATTATATAATTACTCTTTCTCGTTTTTTTTACTTGTCCATTTTAACTAATTTATATAAATTAAAAAAATGAGTTAAAAGTTTGAAATATAAAACTTATTACTCTTTCCAAGATTACATGTAATTCAAAAGAAATACAGGCATAGCTGATAGCTTATAAGTAGCATATTTTAAAATTTACATAAAGTTATTCAAATTATTTGAAATTAATTTTTTTATTAAATTTTTTTTCATTATATCAAATGTTATTTGCAAATTATTTCATCATTACCAAAGGTTGATAACCTAATGGTACTTGATTTTTTTGCGGAAAACGAAGGTGATATATTCAAAAGAGTAATGCTATATGAGGCGAAACCATCACACAAATGACGTGTCAAAAAATATATATATATATATATTTAAAAAAAGGCGAAACCATCACATGCCCAGTCTCTCTCTCTCTCTCTCTCTCTCTCTCTCTCTCTCTGGATTCTCGATCCTCCCTAGCTGACTTCCTCCCACCGCCGCTCCCGGTCGCCGCTTCCCTCCCCCGCTTTATGGCCCTCGCATCTCTCTCTCTCTCTCTCTCTCTCTCTCTCTCTCTCGGGATTCTCTCCCAGTCAGTCCCACCCGCTTCCCTCCCACCGCTCCCGGTCGCTGCTTCCCTCCGCCGCTTTCATCACCCGCTCCCGGCACTCGTTCCGGCCGCCACTTCATCATTGCCTCTCCCGGACCCGGTTCAGGCCACCGCTTCCCTCCCCCACTCCCGGCCCCCCGCTCCCAGCCATGAAAGGTATAATTTACCAGAAATTTTTTATTAGTATTGTGTAGATAGGAAACATAATTAATTAGTTACTTCATGTAATGTTTTGTAATGATTAAGATTGTATTACCAGAAATTTTTTTATTAGTATTGTGTAGATGGGAAACATAATTAATTAGTTACAATTGTAATGTTTTGTAAGGATTAAGATTGTATTACCAGAAATTTTTTATTAGTATTGTGTAGATGGGAAACATAATTAGTTACAATTGTAATGTTTTGTAATGATTAAGATTGTATTACCAGAAATTTTTTATTAGTATTGTGTAGATGGGAAACATAATTAATTAATTACAATTGTTTTGGTTTTTAAAGAGATCATGGTGGATGATTAAACTTGTACTTTGCTCATAGTGCTTCTTTATTTTGATCAAAAGCTAAAAAAAAATGTTAGTGTATATTGTTTGTATACTTTGTTAATTAATTGTTTGTCTAAAATAAAATCCACAAATTAGTAAATAATGCAAATTATTTATGAATTTATTGTTTGTCTAATTTGTATTTAGATGTATACCTAAAGCATGGAAGAAGTGGTACTTGGGTGTTCTGAGCATGAAAAAAGATGATGTAGAAGTTGGATGTTCAAGTTATGAAATACATGTCAAAGAAAAAAGTATAGATTTGGATTTAGTTGAAAATATTGTGCCGAGGCCGGTATGATACTTGATTCCGAAGAAGTGTATAAATTGTATGTCAAGTATACGCAGCGTGAAGGGTTTGGCATCACCAAAAAATGCACGAGATTAGGTGATGATGGAAAATTGAAATATTACACACTAGTATGTGCAAGAGGTGGCAAACGAATATCTACTTCAAAAAACTCCTTCAACCCAAGGCTATCCACCAAAGTAAATTGTCCGGCAAAGATTAATGTCATTGTTGGCAAAGATGGGCAATTTACCATTTCAAGTGTTAATTTAGAGCATAATCATATACTTAGCCCACAAAAAGCTCGTTTCCAAAAGTGCAATAAAAAAATTAATGCATATGTCAAAAGAAGGCTTGAATTAAACGACCAAGCGGGGATAAGCCTAAGCAAAAATTTTTATTCTCTAGCGGTTGAAAGTGGGGGTTATGAAAATTTAACATACACTGAGAAAGATTGTAGGAATTATATTGCGAAAGCAAGGCAATTTAGGCTTGGCTTTGGAGATGCCGTGGCACATGGAAAATATTTCTCTCGCATGCAACAAAGAAACACATAATTTTTTCATTTGATTGACATGGATGAGGAAGGTCGTTTGAGAAATGTCTTCTGGGCGGATGCGAGATCTATAGCGGCTTGTGAAGTTTTTGGTGATGTAATTTCCTTTGATACAACATACTTGACGAATAAGTATGGCATGCCATTTGCTCCGTTTGTCGGTGTAAATCATCATGGGCAAACGGTATTGTTTGGGTGTGGCTTATTGTCTAGAGAGGATACAAAAATGTATGTTTGGCTCTTCAAAACTTGGCTGGAATGTATGTCAGGCAAGGCTCCTAAAGCAATTATTACAGATCAGTGTATGGCTATTCAGGGTGTAGTTAGATTGGTTTTTCCAAATTCACATCACCGTCTTTGCCTCTGGCATATCATGAAGAAGGTTCCTAAGAAGCTTGGAGGTTTAAATGAATATAAAGCAATCAAGAAGATTTTGAAACACATCACATATGAAGCAGTGGATTCTCAAGAGTTTGAAGACACATACTTGAAGATGATGGCGGACTATAACATTGAGAAACATGAATGGCTGAATTCTCTATTCAAAATTCGTGATCGTTGGGCTCCTGTATATGATGGAAGTTTATTGAGCAATATGATAATGCCTTGAAAAGCAAGAATGAGAAGGAGAACAAAGCTGATTTTGCTTCATTTAACTCATGTTTTCCATTGATCACCAATTGCTACTTTGAGAAGCAACTACAAGAAGCATACACAAATGAAATTTTTAAATTGTTTCAAGATGAGTTGCGAGGTATGATATATTACAATCTTACTCTCACTGGTTTACATGGGGCAGTCTGCTTATTTCAGGTGTCTGACATTGTCAAGGGGAAAGAAGGTGTATTTAGGAAGCAAGCGGTATACAATGTCTACACTAACGAGGAAGAATTTGACATTAAATGCTCGTGTCAATTGTTTGAGTTCAAGGGGATTATTTATAGGCACATTTGCAAGGTGCTTATTGAGAAGAATGTGAAAGACATACCTTGTAGGTATATTTTACCACGATGGAGGAAGGACATCAAACGCATGCATACATATGTACAGAACTGTTATGATGACCCACAAACCAGTGAGGAGAAACTACGGTACAATAAATTGTGTTCTCATTTTACTAAAGCCGCAGAACTTGGAGCAGAGTCAAATGAAAAATACATGTTCTTGATGAAATATGTGGATGAGGCAATTGAGAAGTTTATGGACAACACAACTTGCAAAGAAAAGTTTACACCTATGTTGTCGGAGGCGACTAATGTGCCACACCAAAAATTTCTCACACCTTTGAAGGTGCGGAGTAAGGGGCGTCCACCATCGAAAAGGAAGAAGTCAAAAGTTGAAGAAATAATAATCAGAAACAAGAAAAAGGTATTTTAATGTAGTATCATATTCATTACTTCTTTAGTTTTTCCCGATGTTTTTTTTTGTAGTATAACATCCATGTTATTATTGGTAGAAGCCACAAACAAAGGGAGATGCATTAGCTCAGAAAATTATACAAGATGATCATTGCACACAAGAGAGTGTGGTAATTCTCTTATAATTGTCTTTAATGTCCAAATTACGAATTTGAATCATTTAATTTCAAATAATGATTTGTTTGATTATAATCTCTTTTATTAGGTGAATTCAAATTCTATATCGATCAATCAGGACATGCATCACAGTTCTTTAGGTTTTTCAAGCCAATGCAATGAGCTCTGATTAAGGTGAGTTGCAAGATGTACATATTTATTTTTGCATTTAATACTTAGTGATTAAGATTGTTGGTGATATGAAGTTGTGATGTATACATTTTAATTTTTTAGGGAATCGTATTGTGGTGCAAGTTACTTATATAGCGCAAGGGTTAATTTTTGTGTTCGTATTCATGTTCATGCTCATGGAGGAAAACCAGAAATTTTGTGTTCATGTTGATGAAGAGATGGTTCATTTATAAGATTTTTGTGTTTGTTGCTTATGTTTGATGAAGAGATGGTTTGTTTGTGTTATAAGAATTTGTGTTCATGTTATAAGAATTTTGTGTTTGTTGCTTATGTTTGAGATAGAGATGGTTTGTTTGTGTTATAAGTTCAGGTTCAGGTGTTCATGTTATAAGATTTTTGTGTTTGCTTATATTTGATGAAGAGATGGATTGTTTGTGTTATAAGAATTTGTGTACATGTTATAAGAATTTTGTGTTCTGGATTTTGTAGATAAACATAATAATTGGCAGTAACATAGTAAACATGTCCTATTGAGGAATACGAAAATTTGTGAATACGAAAATATATCTGCAGCCTTTAAAAATACAATTTAAAATACATCATAAATTAATTGACAACACCCAAACACAAAATTAAAAATAAAAATAGTTTATGATGTAACCCAAACACATCATAAATTAATTGACAACACCTAAAATACAATTTTCATGTTCATATCTGAGATGGCACCAATTCTATATCTGAGACGTATCACTTCCACGCATGCCCAAATTTTCCAACTTCTGGGCATTACTGAACCTGCAAATTGTCTTACAGTGTAAGTCATGCCACTTCAAAAGCCAAAAACAAAGGAGAATGTAGCATGTTTGTGCAGAAACATATAATTAACCTCAACCTAGTCTGAGATCACCAACAAGGATGTTCTGGTAAAGCAGCACGCCAAAGTTGCTGAAGAAGCAATAACAGGTAGTCATATAAATTTTTGGTAGAGTCCATGCACCATGAAAAGTTAAATTCCTGTCATTCAAGAGCGAACAGAAGCTACATGATGTAATATTTGCAAAAACTAAGCAATGGGAAAAAGTGAAGTCTGAATTGGAAGCCAGAATACATGATTTTGAAGAAGAGCTCCTTAGGGCATCTTCTTAAAATTTTAGTTTTTAAATTCTCTAATCTTAAACTAATGTGCTGATGTAAATTTCCAAATTATAGCATGATTCAAGAAGGACAAAGTCATTGGAATTCTTAAAGAACTTAACAACTAAAGTCACAATGTCAATTGACTAAATAGCATTTGCACCACAAAAGTCCATACCACAAAGAAAGCCGCAAAGAAAGCTGGTGATGAGATACATTTAAACAAATAAATCCAAAAAATGAAAAAAGATTCATCATCAAATCAATGACATTACATGTGACTGATTAAATCCTAAGCAAGAGCTTTATAGGATGATGTTGATTTCTCAACTACAATAGAAAGAAACCCCAAACAATTATCTCTAGTTTTGGTTTAATGTCACATTTTAAATATCACAAAGAGATGGGCAAATAAGTTCCAGAAAAACATAATTACGGTACACCGTCCAACCAACTAAAATAATCTCATTTTGCAGTATTATGACGGAAAAGATCAGAGGTTTGAAATTTCTTTTTTTTTTCTTAAATAATATGGACAAGCAACTGTAAATATACATCCTATTCAAGTCTTTATCATATATTACAATATATGAGTTCGACTTTCGCACAAAAATCAAATAATACACATAATAACTATGAAATAAAATACCCAAAAAAACACGTAACTCTAGTTGTGCAACAGCTGAATCAACAGTCTCATTTCACCAAACCCTTTTGCTAAATTGAATTAAATAAGTTTATTGTTCTGAAATTCATTCCTAAGTTTCAATGCTGGACCATATAATATGTCATTATATTAGCACGAGAAAGCACAGAGGAAAACCATCCAGCTATTTTTCACAAAACATCAAAATCTGAACTTCAATTAAAAACTAAAGCATACTCAGAATCGGAAAACCTACAACTTAACATGCTTCAAGATAAAACCACACACAAATAAATGAGCAATTCATTATAAGACTAATCTGTTCAATATATATGAAAAATTACTTTAAACCAAATGCAAGAATTACCTTTTCCATGGAATACTCAAAAGAAAAAAAAATAAAAATAACATGTACATTGGAACACTAACAATAACAATAACAATAATCCTGCAGAAATACTCAAAAGAAGGTTCAAGGAATGGTAGAGACACTTCAAGATGAACACTTACAATAACCTGTACATTGGAACTCTTGGAAAGCCACAAAGGCTTCAATTTTTACAGCTTCTCTTGTGTCCATCTGCAGATTACATCAAGCTTGATAGATATCAAAAAATAGCAAAAAAACAAACAGTTTAAGAAGTAGAAAAAGGCTCAGATCTTGCCCCTCTGCTTTTTTTCATGGATAAACACGAATCAAGGGCTGCAACTATAGTTGCCACACCACCCAATTTCTATACTCTTTTATAAGGCAAATCATCATGGCCAAGACCATCATTACTAAAGAGTAAGAGTAATGCTATATGAGGCGAAACCATCACACGAACCAGCCACGTCGAAAGAAAGAAATACATGATGCAACAAAATAATTCATGCTGAATATAGATAAAATATCAATCAACAGAATTAAAACAGAGGCTCAGATTCAACAGTAATCATGTTCTCCTATCCTTCCCCCTCCCTCTACAACAATAAGAGTGGCGGTTGCCTACTAGGCCATCAAAGCCACTATGCAATCATTGTAGAGAGACTAGGGCAGGATAGATACTTTTATGGCATCATTGCCTCTGTACCTGATTTCAAGGCGAGCCGGGCTTTTGTGCCAAGAAATTCAGAGAACCAGCCATACGAAAGAGAGAGAGAGAGAGAGAGAGAGAGAGAGAGAGAGAGAGTTCCACACAAGAGAGACACAAACTAGGGCCGATCTGTGCCCTAGTTTCTCTTCAAAGCCAAACGAGACAAGGGCGGCGGCCGGGAGCACAGAGCCACACGAGAGAGGGAGAGAGAACAAGAGAGTCCCACACGACAGAGACACAAACTAGGGCCGATCTGTACCCTAGTTTCTCTTCAAAGAGAAACGAGAGAGCGGCGGCGGCCTATCGCGGGGGAGGGAAGCTGTGGCCGGTCGCGGGGGAGGGAAGCGGCGGCCGATCGCGGGGGAGGTAACTCTGCCCTAATTTGGGAGAGAACCGAGAGAGAGGGAGAGAGAAGCGGCGGCCGATCGCGGGGGAGGGAACGCTGCCCTGATCGCGGGGGAGGGAACGTCTGCCTTAATTTCTTCTTGGAAATAACCGAGAGAGAGAGAGAGAAGCGGCGGCCGATCTCTCGAGGAGGGAACGTCTGCCCTAATTTCTTCTAGGAGAGAGAGAGAGAGAGAGAGAGAGAGAGAGAGAGAGAAGTGCCCGATCTCTCGGGGAGGGAACATTGCCCTAAGAAGTGACTGGCCGAGAATCCCGAGAGAGAGAGAGAGAGAGAGAGAGAGAGAGAGACTGGGCATGTGATGGTTTCGCCTTTTTTAAAAATATATATATTTTTTGACACGTCATTCGTGTGATGGTTTCGTCTCATATAGCATTACTCTATTCAAAAAGTCTCAAAATCAAAACTCATTGAGAATAATAATGATAATGGATCGCCACAACAATTGTGGGTGTGGATTAGTAACCCAAACCATTTGTCTCCGACTGAGGGTGTGCAAGTTAAACGATTAATTCCGAGTTCGTACGCAAGCCCCAGATATACATAAAGCTTGTCGCTTTTGTCAAAAAAATTATAAAATTATTTGATCATTTAACTCATTAACTTTTGTATAACGATTTGGTTTTTGCATTGTAATATTAACATACATTCTCAAAACATTTATTTATATTGGATCATTTGGTCTATTTATCGGGATTGATAACATTTATGATGACAAAGAATTATACACTAAAGATCGTTCTTGCCCTTACTTCAACCCTAGGCCTCATATCCAAAGAGGTCTATCTTTCCTTGGAAGTTTTTTTTTTTTTTAAAGAACTCCATCAATTTTTGTTGTGGCTTGCAGGTGGCCTCACATTTCTAGATAAAGCTAGGATATAAGTCCTCACATGTGAAATTATATAAGATCTCTTTTGTGATCAAATAATTCCATTAAATTGAATATGACAAATATGTGTAGTAGTATCTACTATACATACTAGGCTTATCAATGAATCCAGTTCTTTCCGCTACTTATAGCATCAACAACCACAACCTTAAGGCCTCGCTTGGATGAAGTTTAGTAAGGGTTCATAAAGTAAGGCAAGGGAAGGGAAGGGAAAGTAAGGGAAGGGACCAATCCATACCTTGTTTGGGGCAAAGTTAAAGTAAAGGAAGGTTTTGAAGGTAATAGAAAGTAATGTTATATACTATAATTACCAAAATACTCTTTGAGTTTAAAATGCTATAATATGATAAATAATGGATCAATAAATAAATTCTATTCAATAATCTCAATTAAGAATGTCTAGGAAAATGATTAATTAACATAAAAAAATTATAAGTATTTTCAAATCTTTTATATAACCTCATATATATTAGTAAATATAAATAAAAAGATAATTTCGTTCAATAAAATTATAATTAGAGATTCCGGTGGATCTCCGACAAAGAGAGAAGGAGAGGAAACTTAATGTTAAGGTTTTTATTTATTGCATTTACTCCCAAAATATAAGGATATTACTAGTTATTATAAAGTTATTATAAAGGTATTTTCATCCATAACATTATCAACACTTCCCAACCCTCCACTTCGGAGGGTTGAGAAATGGGGTGTTTCCAACCCCCCATTTATCTCCTAAACCCTTACCTCCTCCCTCAACCTTTCTCCTCAAGTAAGGGTTGATTTAACCTTTACCTCCAAAACCCTCCAAAACTCCTCTCAACCCTTCTCCCCAAGCAAGGCCTATATTTTTACCTCAAATCTCAAATTTGGTTCTGCTATAGTAAATTTTAACCTACAAGGTATATAATCATGGGAAAATTCATCTGCTCACCCTTTGTAATTTTCAAAACTTCCCAAAACCCCTCCTACTTTTTACACACCCTCGAAAGCCCTTCCGTTAGTGTTTAACTTCCCTTTTACCCCCTACCGCTCACTTCAAATGGGACCATGTAGTAAAATCCCATTTTTGCCCTTGAAAATGGTGGGAAAGCGTCAAATCACATCACGTCTCAACCTTTTCAAGGGCTTCCTCGCTTGGTTTCTCATTTTGGTTTGATTTCGACTTGTATGCCGGTTTCGTATACGGTGATAATCTCTTCACTGCTATCATTTTCACCATTCATGCGGTGTTTATTATGGAGGGTTTTGTGGTAGCGATAGATGTAAACTGCTTCGTGAAACGAGTCGAGGTGAAGTTTATCATACCCGAAATATATAAATCGGTTTCTCCAACAGTAAAATGAAGTTGATTTCATCGGATTGGTCAAGTGTACTTCATCTTCAAATGAGTTGTAGTCGATCTTGTTGTCGAGACAGACGATGTGCCATTGTCGAATCCTATTGAAAATGAGTTCATTTCGTTGTAAAGTTCTTCCTCGCTCTATGGTAGCTCTTCTCGCTTTATGGTTATCTAGTTGTATATTTTTAATCTTGCTTAACTCTTTTGCTATTATCTCTGCTTAAGTATATTATAAATTTGTTTAATAATTGTCGTCTCCATTTAAATTTATCTTTATCCGCTTTAACTTTTCATATTAACGTAAATTCTCAAAGTCTCTACGTAAAAATATTGATCTTTTTCGCTGAACTGAGTGTTGCAGTGGCAGGGTGGCAGGTTATGGTATCCCGTGCATAAGAATTAATGACGGCATTAATTCTTATGCACGGTAACATAAATATTCGAACACCCTGCTCATTGTGATCGATCAATCTCGTCCATCGCTGCGTTTTACTTTTTCTCTGATATGAAGTGCCAACCTCGCTCACGGACTTCACACCATAAATGACAAGGAAGAACCCTTCCCATGGACAACCACTCGTCATCCTTATCCTCATCCTCCTCCTCCTCCTCCCTCCTCATCCTCCCTCATCCGCTTCTTGCGTATGATATTCGCCGGAGTCGATCGAATCGAATATCAACTCTATCTTAAAGGATGTCTCATGATCCTCCTCATCTTGAGAATCAATCACTAGTAATCACGCAACAAGTTAAACTATCTTTTTGCCCATGTCGAAATTCCCCGTGATAATCGCCTCGAATGCGGAGGATTCTCCAATGATGGACGATCATGCAAGCAATTTAGCGGCATTTCGACTTGGGTAAGAAAAGAAAGTTTTCACTTATTGCATGATTGCGGAGGATTCTCTAGGGGAGGAAGATCATGAAACATCCCTTTAAGACGCGAGCCGATATTTATCACTTGAGAATTGTTCCTACCATTTAAGAACCTTACGTCAGTGTACAAATATTACTTTCTGTGTTTAACTATCAGGATCTTCGCTTAAGTCAGACCATGACACATTGATTAATAGACGTTTTCATGAATGTGTTTGCTTAACCTTTTTAATGCGTTGCGTTCTACGTGCAGGTGTTCAAGTTTATGCGCGATGTTATGCAATCGCCGAGTGAGTATCTCGAATGTACTGAGACACTTGGTGAGTCAAACCGAAATCTTAATTGACTAGCGAGGGTCGACTCGCCAGTGTCCAAGGTCCAGAAGACGTTGTAAATGTTGTAAATGTTTTATTTTAAAATGAAACAAGCTTTATTTGAGTGTGAACTTCGATATTTAATCGGATTCTCCATTAGTAAACGCTTTAAATTTTTTTAAACAAACAAACTTAATTGAGTATCAACTTGTGATAACTTGTGAAATTTAAACAGAGACATAGTAAAAACGATTTGAGAAACAAAAAACGGCATTGTAAATAATACAAAAAGTTAAACAATAATCGATTTACTCTTTAACCAATGACAACGTTGTTTAAGCAAATACATAAAGATGTTTAAACAGTGACCGGGAGAGTACTCCATCTTCAACGCGATGTCAGTGAAAGCATTCAATTTAAACAATAAATTATATTTTAAAACAGTTAAACAGTTTACATATTATTTAAATGATATAGAATTTATTTAAACAGTTAACCGTTATTTTAAACACTATATGTATCGGTTTAAACATAAAAAGCTTGACGTTTAAACAGAGACTCATGTTGAGGTGAGAACTTTCATTTGAGCGATGACAATATGTCTTCCTCATGACATGACATATATTTCCTTTTTGCCCTTGGGATGGAGGAAAAATACCGCCCAATCACATCACGATCTAGTCTAACCTCTATACATACAACGCTGAGACTTTTTGTTGCCTTTCTGATTGCTATCTGTTCTTTACATCTTCTTCTTCTTCTTCTTCTTCTTCTTCTTCTTCTTTTTGTTGACTTCCAGCGGATGTGTCACATCGCTCAATCTTTTAAAATGCTGTCATTGTTGATCTTGTTGTGAGACAGCACAATGTGCCATTGTCGAATCCTAATGAAAAATGAGTTTTTCTCGTTGTAAGTTCCTTCTCTTTTTATTTGATCCAGTTGTATGGGTTCATTATTATTTAAGTATGTCAGTCACTGGTTAAAATCTTATACTATTCGTTGAACTTAATTTGTCACTATTTAAGTATTTAATTTAACGTTTAAATATTTACATTATCACTTAAACATTCTATTCTCCGCTTAACATATTGATCTTTTTATTTAAGCGTAGTGTTGGCGTAAGATGTCGTGATGACGAGTGCTCTGCTCAACCCCATGGGCTGATTCCGGGACGGTGTGGGATGCCTTCCTTCCTCAAAGTCGGATCATTCTAAAGTGTTGTCGTTGGATATCGGGATAACGCTATGGCGGGTGTTGATTTCGGGACGCATGTTTCAAAAATTTTGTAATCAAAGCGGAATTTTGACTTCAAATTTATAAAGAACGAAAAACATCAGGGTGATCATGGGAATGCTGCCGATGGTTGTCGTTGGCGCCTTCATGCATCAAAAGAGTATAATAAAAATACTTTCAGAATCAAGACAATCAACCCGTCACACACTTGCGGTGGTGGCATAGATTCAAGGCGTCACATCCGAAAGCGTCCAAAAATGGGTCGCGCACGCTGATTCGAGCTCAAGGACCGCCCTCTGTACAAGGCCGTCGACATTCGAAGACAGTGCTGGGGAATGCATGGTGTCCACATACTGCATACTGAGCGGGCTTGATTGGGAAAAAGAGCATGCCCGGTGGTCCCTCGGCAGTGACATCTCCAGCTATGATCTGTTTACTTTGGTATGTGGATGGAGGTGGTCGAGACAAACTACGGCTGCTGCGATAACGATGGAAAGAGAGGTTTTCAGATGCTTTTAAATGTGCATTATTTTTCTTTCGGCACATGTATTGTGGGACTTCAAAGAGGGCTTGCGAGGCCGTGCTATTTCTCGATGGTACCACCATCCTTGGAAAATATCGGGTGTACACTCTTTGGGTGCCAGGAGAAATATGGAAGCAATGGTTTTTCCACGTAGCCTTCGTATAGTCGACAACGCAGACCGATGCCAATTGGACTTGGTCCATATCTAGGTTAGGCGATGCTATACGAGGAATGATAAGCAATACGCCAACTTCC
>NW_024088598.1:0-23698 GCF_009730915.1 Dioscorea cayenensis subsp. rotundata | reverse complement strand
TGAGAAAATGGCCAACAATACGTAACTGTACTTCGTTCAGTTACGTATTGCCTTCCGGAAATGATGATCACAAGGTACAATAAGAGTTTACTATGACCAACATAAAGCATGACAAACAGATTATAACCATATCTAACAAGGCTCAATTGTCGAAAGGACACTTGGTTAATCTTTCACTCGGAGCACAAAGTTTTGCTGTTCAATTCACCCAAACCTAATCATCTCAACTGGTTCCTGATCTTTCCATCCACAAGCCTAATTTTTAGCAATTTTTGGAAAAGGCAACTTGAAAAAAATATAAGTTCAAACAATTAGCAGAGAACAATATAATAGAGGAAGAGAAATATAACATTAGTACTTCTGCCATTAAAATCTAAGAACGTAGGACTAGCACCAGACAAGAAAGTTCTAGAACACTTCAATCTACTGAGTTAAAAAAGGATCCATTGCAACTTTGGGAAGTTGCATCAGCTTGAAAGATCATGACATTTGTACCATAGCCACCCTCCAACGCTTCCACACAGAGGGCAGAACAGACACAAAACATGGACAAATCAAGAGATGACCAATAAAGAAGATGGAAAAATAATCTTACATTTGTTTTAAGACCAAGGTTTCATTAGTAGCTAGCATCATTCCATAATGATGAGGTACACATACCCAAATTCCACTAATAAGTCAGTATTCAATTATAAAGAGGTCAAATGTATCTAGCTAAATTTTGGAACACAATGAGTGCTTCTTATATCCTAGAAAATGTGAGATCATGTCTATCATGACCAAAGGCCAGGTTGCTAAGAACTTCCAAGACACTTTCCCCTTCTGTAATCAATTCAATACACATAACCCTGTTCAACAGTCATTGATAATTTCATATCAAGTAAACATAACTCATTTATGTTCTGCAGGCATAGAATAGATGAGAACAAACATGACATCCACACATTGTACCTGGCAAAATCAAATCCATATTGAGCAACTGTTAACTCATTTATATTAACCAGGTGGCTGGTTTCAACAAGTGAATTTTTAAGAATGCTTTCAACATTACATATTTTATTCAGGCTAATTCGCTTAGTGGATATACAAACTTTGTCCTTTGACCTCCAAGAAAAATCAAGGAAAAAGTTTGAAGCACAACATTAAGTGGAACATTAACTCTCATAGGTTAGCCAAACAAATAAATGAAAATTCTGGAGAAAAATGAAACAAATCGTTGCCAATAAAAAAAAAATCAAGTGATAGGCTGGTGCAGTGAGTAGTGGTCAGAATCAAAGCAACAAAGCAAAGAGCTGATTCACCAAGGTAGATTTTATTCTAGCATCGTTTTTAGGTAGATAATAAAAAATTGTAGGCCAATTACCTTAATTTAAAATAAAGGTGGGCAATATTATCGTGGTTATTCACTGAGATCTAGTATTTGTGAAAATCATTCTCCAAGGAACTTCACTAGCAATATGAAATATTGAAAATAAAACAAATTGTTGCCAATAAAAACAGTCAAGTGATAGGCCGGTGCAGTGAGTAGTGGTCAGAATCAAAGCAACAAAGCAAAGAGCTGATTCACCAAGGTAGATTTTATTCAAGCCTCGTTTCTAGGTATATAATAAAAAATTGTAGGCCAATTACCTGAATTTGAAATAAAGGTGGGCAAAATTATCATAGCTATTCACTGAGATCTAGTATTTGTGAAAATCATTCTTCAAGGAACTTCAACTAGCAATATGAAATATTGAAAATAGATAGATACTTAGAAACTTGGATAAAAAAAATATATATATATTGCTTGTGTTACTAATTATAAGTACATTTACCATGAGAGCAGAATAGAGAAATAATCAAATGAAGCAAATACAAAAAGAAAGGAAGGGTAATAAAAAGGAAAACCTGAATTGTTGAAATAATACGTGCAAGTGCTTTGACCATATTCTCCACCACATTAGTATTGTTTGGGTCCCTATGGCAAGATAACTATCATTGAGCATAAAAACCTTAAGAAAAAGACAAATATGAAAAGTTTGGCAAAAGTCTGCAGTCAATAATTTCAATTTTAATAGAAAATAATTGAATATAAGCCATCCTACATCCAAATTGTATTGGACGAAATAATAACACAAAAATTGAAAAAGAACTGCAAGAAATAAAACCCTAAATATGGTAAGGATTTTTAAACAAAGATCCCATCAAGAAGGATATATTTGACCAGATCAAGTACACAAGTCATATAACCAAAATAAGGAGGCAGAGAACTAAAAATAACAAGGAACAAGACACTGCTGCCTGCATCCATAAATATTTAAAAATTGTAATGCACTTCAGAGCTTCCTTTATCTTCTCTTTTCAAATCAAGACATTTGACTTCATTGACATATAATTACATTGTCGGACATTTAAAATCAAATATGCTAAGCATATGAAATAGATAAACACTGAACAAAAAGAAGATATGCTCATTTTAAAAGCAATGGAATTAATTAAAGTTAGAATGAAAAAAATCAGAATGATCAGTTTCTAAGCTATCACAGAAATTAATGTTGGAACAACCTCCAAATTGGCCAATTTTCAAGCACCAGCTACAATACCCAACAAGAAATGTGTAAAATAGCATTATCATAGTAATCCTCCCCCAACTTATCATCATTCCATAGGATCTTTTACTCCATAGAATTGCATGCAGCACTCCCCAAAACTAGTTATCTCAGCCATCCCCTTCTAATTTATTTCCCCATAAAAAATCCATACAATAAGCTTTCACTAACACAGTTGCAGATCACTTGGTCAACAGAAAATTTTAATTTATAAAAAAATTTAAAAAAAAATTAAAAAAAGAATTACAGGCATTATGCTTAATAAAAGCTCAGCCACCCCCACTTTAGCCTTAACCCACAGTGAAAAAACAGCAAAAAATAAAATAAAATGAAGCAAAATGGTAGTTGCTGAATGTGCAAAAGTCAAGCTAAAATCTTACAAAACGTTGCTAATGAGAACAAATGCGAATCAAAATATAAGTTTTACTTCACTAAATTTTACCATTATTGTCAAGTTGTCATAGCCTGATTCTTTTTCTAACAATATAACATTTGAATCAAACAATTGGTTAGTAAAATATTGGTTCATGCGTATATGTGTCAAAAGTACCACAGAGGAAAATCCAACTTAGAAAATACGATGCACCTGATATTCATTAGAATCTTTGTCAATTTAATAAAAAGTAAACAAACTTGACAAGCTTTGCTTGAAAACATAAAAGTGTCGGTCCTCATGGACCAAAATTTTCATGCAAAAAGAAAATTTTAGATACTTACATGTCAAAATTCTGAAAAAGAAGACGTAATGTCCGTGCTTCTACACAAAAGCCCTGTTTACACAAGTGTTTGGTTATCATAGAACATATTAAGGATATTCAAAAGCAATAAAGCATAACTTATAACCCACAAGCAGCAAGATTATTGTTTAATATAAAAGCATTACCCTCAGGACTTCAAGAACAAGAATCCGATGCCATAGTGGCAAATCTAGGCAAGTTACTTTTATCAGTGTATTAAGGAAAACCTGCAAGACAAAAGCTATTAATTGAAAGTCCAAAATGTCTATTAGGGTTGAGAATCAAATAACAACATGCCATCAAAAAAAATATATATGCGCCATAAAGGAAGGTTACAAAGGAATTGCAATAATAAATACAATATATATTAAAAGAAAAGGTAGTGTAAATCAACACATAAAATTAATGTCCAAAATAAATTTGAAAGAAGAATGTGATTTTTATGTCAATACAAATGGGCCTCATAATGTCCACCTACATTCAATTAACCATGTTCTCATCCTTCAATGCATTACAGTATCAGTCTTCAGATCTATGATTTGATCTATATGGTTGGCTTTAAGTAACCTTGGCTGTTTTGGTTTCAGCTGACACCCATGATAGCTTCAGCTGGAAAAACAAAATCTGTATGTCTACTAGTTCAAGATCAAATTTTGTACTCAAAGTAAAAGACCTGCATCAGTGTTTAACTAGTCAAGACAATCAAGGAAGGCAACCTATAGGTAGAAAGGGGGTATCCCATCATTTCCAACTAAATTACAAAGTAATATATTAAAGCTATAATTTTTTGACAGTCAAGGTAAAAAAGCAAACTACATAACAAGTAATGGAGATGCAAGGAGAATTGACCCACAAGATACCTCACATTCTGTCACTAGAAACAAACTGTAAAGCCTGATAATGTGCGCCACCGAACGCAGGACCAAGCGGCGGAAGGTCGGTTCCCCTGCTTCACCTTCTACCTGAATTTTGTATCAATAAGGAAGGACTGCATTTAGTGACATGCAGAAATTTTATCCAGCACAATTTAATCAAACAGAATACAGATGTACCACCTGATATAGCACCTTATCAATATTGAGCAGAGCAACATACCTCAACATTGGTCCGAAGAGAAGTCATAAGAAGTGAACAGACTTGGTGGCGCAATACCTCAGCAAAGAAACATAATTCGTTAACACATCAATATCAGAGTCAATAGTCTAATGTACTAGAAAATCAGTGAATTGAAAGAAACCTGTTCATAAGAAACAAGTGAGCAGAATATGGGGGTATAATTGGATAGAATGAATCTGTCAAAGGTTGGGACAGGTTAGAATCAGGCAGGTCCCCCAAAAAAGGAGAGGATTAAACATTAAATTTCATATAAACAAACAACAATATGACAAACATATCTTTGAAGGTCGACCTAAGCAAGAGAGCATAAAAAATTTTAACAAAGGAAATCATAACAAAAAGTACACCTAATGAGTACTAAACTTTGACAATGACTCCCCAGAAATGCTCAATTACTTCTAATGCTCAAGCAATGCCCAAGATGCCTTTTGACAGTTGACAATAATGTTGGCACCATTGTGCTCTTTTGTTTATTGAATATAACTTTTCACCACAAAATTCCCGATTTCATTATGTCTACAAATTAAGCATGTTTATCCCCTAGCAATATATATGGACTGCAAAAGAGAACTATATGATCACCTGTCTGGAAAGAGAAGGTAGGGGAAAAAAGAAGAAGAAAAGAATAAACATATCCACAATGATCTCATCATAAATTAAATAGCAAAATAACATGTAAAATAGCAATTTCTACCAGCTATTTGAAGTTAAATCAAAGGAAGATACATGCTTACTCGAGTATATCCAGAGCAAATGTTCGTTGAACAGCCATAACCCTCAACCAGGTAGCCTGAGCAGAATTTATAAAAAAAATCAATCCATTTACTAAAATTATAAACCAGGAATAGACACAATATAAGCAGAAGAATGGAGGTAACAATAATTAAAACAGTTTTTTTTTTAAGAAGTTTAATATCAACTTGATATGGTAACAATAAAGAGTTCACAATCCACACATACAGATCCACCAGCTGCAAGAGCTGTCAGGTCCTCAAGTAGACGAAGCCCAAGTTTCCCAGTTTTAGTGAGAGTTCCCTGTACTGCTGCTCGCCCAGAAACAAACTCACTCTCCAGTGACCTATGAGAACTCATGATACGACGATTAAAGACTGGCTACATTTGGTTCTGAGACCATAAAAAAAGTGGAGAACAGAAAATAAGCAAGAAAAAACTTACATACATTGAGTGAGTGATGCTACGACTAACATCATCAGTGACAAAACTGGTGCGAGAAATCTGACTGCTAGGACTGATTTTTATCGCGGGCAGTGACTCAGCAGAAACTACATTATCAAATATCAAAGCAACTGCCTGCCTAAATGTAGCTGCAGCAGTACTGAGACAGAACAGATAAAATTATCAGGTAAAAATTTTAAAATAGAGAAGAATTGAAGAAACTGTAATTGCAGCAAAACTTACTTCCGCACATTGTCAGAGGACCGTGAACTTTCAAGGAGCCGGAGGCATATGCCTAATGCTTGAGCCATGTTGTCCTATGACAGCAAAACAGGTACTGCTTTAACAGTTTGTGCATCACAAATGCCTACAGTACGTTATCCATGAATGTAATTTACAACACTAGTCCTCCTAGAAGCCTCCAATCAGATAGAGGTACATTGAAAGGTAATTTCATTCAAAAGGCACATCTAAGATATCCAGGCAAGGAAACAGAGTCCTAGTTATGTTGATGGACATCACCACCATGCATATAGGAAATCTTCAACATGTAGATCAGATTCCTTCATGTAAGGAAAAATCTAGAGGTGAGAATCCCACTAACATCTTTATAAAAATGAAAGTTTGAAAACACATACAGAGTTTTGCCCATAAACCCCCAAAAGACAGTATACATAGCAGCATTTCACCCCAGTTGGAGCTTCCACCCAAACCAAAATCATCCAAGAAAGAACTTGCATTTTTCCAATATTGTTCCAAATGATAGCCTGATTATAATCTTTGGCCAGAGCGCCATCTAGTTTGGTCAGTTCCAATTTCAACTTTTGCGGCTTCTATGGGCAAAATATTTTTTATTTCTACAGGAAAGGACAAAAGTTGCAAGTGGAGACATTTGGCATAAGCTACAAAGACCTCAATGGAAATTGCTGCAGTTCCGATCTTGATTCACCTATTTTAGATTGCAAATGCTCAACTTGAAGATAAAAGGAAGATTCATGTCTCCATTCAAATACTCCCATAATAATTTTAATCAAGGTAAGCACAGGCCAATGCTCAACTTGAAGATAAAAGGAAGATTTATGTCTCCATTCAAATACTCCCATAATGATTTTAATCAAGGTAAACACAGGCCAATGCTCAACTTGAAGACAAAAGGAAGATTTGTCTCCATTTAAATACCCATAATGATTTTAATCAAGTTAAGCACAGGCCAATTATAGGTTTCCTTTGGGACAAAATTGACTGAGGATGGCTTGATACACTATCCGCACTGGGGCTAGAAAAGCATTCAAATACCCATAAAACCTTGCCTGCCTTAGTAGTATTTACAACATTTGATTTTTTCTTAAACAATAACATAATATATATTCAAGTGAAGTCCTCATAATTTAAAATATGTGTGTGTGTGTGTGTGTGTGTGTGTGTGTGTGTGTGTGTGTGTGTGTGTGTGTGTGTGTGTGTGTGTGTGTGTGTGTGTGTGTAATTAACAAGCACAATAGGTGCAGTGTATAATAATTTTCTGGAAGAATGGTTCAATGAGTATTTGAAAGCCAAACTTGCTACAGGCACCCTTAAACATTGTTTCCCCATCTAGTGGAATGTAGAACAGAAGCTGCCCTTTCACCACTGTACTCATTAAGGTGTTTTCATCCTTCACCACAGCTAACAAGTAATGCTTATCACAAACAGATTTCTGAAATTAAATGAAAGCATCTCAACATACCATATGTAAAGCCCAATCTACATCCAATTAAACAACAGGCCAGTAATAAAGTCATCACTTTGAAGAAGAGATATAAGGGTTCTATGTCTCACCTCACTTTCAGGATGTAACTTTGACTGGAATATAATCAAAATAGTTTGTAGGGTTTTATGCTGTACAGTCTCGTCCGTCATTTCTGCATGCTGAGAGAATTGTATACATAAAACATTATTAATGTTGAAAACTTCAGCATAAATGGCAAGGACTCTAAAACGCATTGTTAGAATCTAAGCAAAGTGACAGCAGTCAACAGACTCTTCGTTGACCTGCCAGAAGAACAATTTAGAATAAAAGTAGAATGTGAACAACCTGGACTCTAGAAAATGTTATAAGCATTCATTCAAAATTATCAAAGTCAACAGTATTTTGAGTAACAGATCAAAAACAGAATAGCACAAACAAGACATTACATTCACATTATGTATTATAGAGAGCTTTTAATGGCCTTTTTTCATAAAATGCCACAAAAGGTACATTATAAGTATACAGATGTAAAACTGACAACAGAGAAACTAAAGTTGTTTCATGTGGAACTTAATATAAGAAAGTACTCCCTCCGTTCCTAAATACATGACGTTTAAGGATGTTGCATAAGAATTAAGGATAGCATTAAATTATCTAAACTTTAACATAAAAAACAATCAAATTACTAAACTATCCCTCTCTTGAAACCATATATTTTTTTTGGGACTATTAAATATTGCTCTCTTCATTTATAACTTAAGAAATTGAATATGGGTAAAATTAGAAAAAATAAATAAATATTGCCTTGATATTGTAAAACGACAACTATTTTGGAATAAATTTTTTTTCCTAAAACGACATGTATTTTGGAACGGAGGGAGTAACAAAATATATAACGCTCAAAACCTCTTCCATTTTATGAGAAATCAGAACTCAAGTAATTATTCACCTTCAAAAAGATTTGTGGGCACTCCGTGTTTTAGATTATAAAGCTATTGGGACCAATACCAGCTGACTTTAAACATGAAACTGAGGTTCCTAAAGAACATCCACGCAACAGCAACTATGCTCTTTCAAACATATTTCACAATGAGAATTCACAGAATACATGCATCATAAATGCAGACATCTTTAGATATAATTTGAGGCACATTACCCATAAGACACATGTGGATGGAGATAGGAATTTACATAATTATGTGAACATGCTACAATGCTGCCAATGGAACCGCCTCTGGTTTGTCCAAATTTTTAACAAAGAGGGTCATTCAAAAACAAAATGCCGCCAAAAATACAAAAAGTAAAAATAAAATGATGATAACAACAACAACAACAACATCTTTAGACATAATTTGAGACACATTACCCATAAGAAACATGTGGATGGAGATAGGAATTCTCATATTTATGTGAATGTGAACATGCAACAATGCTGCCAATGAAACTGCCTAAGACTTCCGGTTTGTCCAAATTTTTAATGAAGAGGGTCATTCAAAAACAAAAGGGCGCCAAGAATACAAAAAAATAAAAATAAAAATGATAACAACAAGAACAATAATAATAAATCATAGGTCTGACTCAAAGGTTCTAAATTGAGGTAATTTTAAATTTTGAAAAATTTATGGTATTGAATTTATTAGGTAAAAAGCAAACTTTCAGACTGTTCACATACCTTTGATGTTTTATGTAAATACATAATGTTGGAATAGCTTTCAAAAAACAGAATCAGTAGATAAAGTTGATGACAAGATAGCATACAACAAAAGAAAAGGATGTCAGAACCATAACAACTAAAATAAGAAGGAACAGTGATGGAACATAAGAAACCTTCTAAAAGAAGGGAATGTGCGATCAACATAATCTTTCGGTAACTTTTAATAACATGGATAATCAACATAATAGCAGATTGAAAGTATTTCCATGCAAATACAAGACATGAAAGCCTGTCACCATTCTATCTCAGATTCTCAATGATCTGTTGGCTCAGTTTAGCATAAACAAGAAGGTCTAGAAGGTTCTAAAGATCCATTAAATTGAATTTCTGCATAAGCAGAATAATGAATTCCACACACACATATTGAGTTTCAGAGCACAGCATGTTAAACAAACAACTAAAGGCTTAATGATATCAAAGCACTTATTAATCAATAGCGTATTTTCACTAATGTATAGCATTGCACTAGAGCCTCTACCTGCAGTCCTAATGGGCTTGCCAAAGGCCCAAAAAACACACTATCTTAGGCATAACTAGTTTATGTCAGAAAAATGTTCCAAAAAGCCTTTTAGATTGAAAGGTTAGTTTTATAAAACAGCTATTAAGTGCCGTGATGTATGGGTCAAAGTGTTGATAGTTAAAAAAAAAAAAAAAACTCAAAGGATACGCATGGCTGGAAAAGAATATTGATATGGATTTTAAGCGTGGCTAGAAAGGACATATTAAAGAATGAACTTATTCGAAATAAATTGGGAGTGGTGCCTATTACTGACAATTTAGGAGCTAAGGGATTAAAATGGCATAGACATGTCCTCAATGACTACTAGATAAACCCATTAAACAAGTGGAAGCTCTTTAGGTGGCGGGTCATAGAATAGGTAGAGATAGACCTAACAAGTGTTTAGCAAAAACTTTTCAAAATTAAATTTCTAGGCTTAATTCATTTAAGTCGATGACTTTGATCTAAGACATGAAAACTGACTCTAGGTAAAAATTTTTCCACGTAAAAATTTTTCAATGAAATAGGTTTTTCCATGTAAAAATTTTTCAATCGATTTTTACATGCACGAAATAGATGCTTGACTGGCATTATTTTCTAGTTAAAAATCAAAAATTTTCTATGAAAAATTCAAATTTTTGTTGTTTTGATTGCTCTTATTTTACACGAAAATAAAAACATTTTCCATGAAAAACCTCATTTCGTTGCTTTAATTGCGATTAATTTTTCCCTGAAAAGTCCTATATTTTTCCATGGAAATTTTTAAAAATTATTAAATTATAAACAGCTAGTGGAATTGAATCTTGACAGCTACGTGAATCGAATTCACCATCAAAATGTCACGTGATCCGTTTATCATCGATCTCGAATAAATTTTTAAAATATTATCAAAGTTATATAATTTATCTATTTTTAAAAATTTAAGAAAAACTTTTCTGTTAAATTGAATAAATTTTTTTAAAATATTATCAAGTTATATAATTTATCTATTTTTTAAAAAATTTAAAAAAAAAAGAAAAACTTTTCTGTTAAATTTTTAAAAGAAAAGTTATTTTAAAATTATAAAGGGAGCTACGTGGAATTAAATCATACCATCAAAATCGCCGTGATCTGTTTCACCGATCTGTATAAATTTATTTAAAAATATTATCAAGCTTATATAATTTATCTTTTTATAAAAGAAGAAGGAAAAACTTTTCTTTTAAATTTTTAAAAGAAAAGTTATTTTAAATATTTCAATCGCACGTTATCTTTTCATATAGCCCCTTATGTTTTCCTTGGAAAACTTTTCCTGTGTGAGGCAGGAAAAATTTCAAATCGATCTGAGGAAAAATAGATCACGTGATAGAAGTCATGAAAAATTTTCCACGGAAAATTTTGGCAAACAAATAGCCTATTTAGCTGGAAAATTACCTGTAGAAAATTTTTCCAGGGAAAAAAAGGGCAATCAAACACAGCCTTAGTATTTTGACCCTTAATATGAAAACACAGTAGGAAAGGATTCATATAGTCAACCCCAAATATTTGGGACAAACTGCTTATTGTTGTTATTGTATGTATTTTTTATGCAAAACAATAAAGAAATCCTATGCAACAATCATATAATGCAAAACATGTTTCTAATGACTAAAGAAAAGATTCACCATGAAATTTGTATAGGGAACCCAAGGTTTTCAGAACCAAACCGGGCTTTGAACTGGAAATGGTTAAGGATCGGGAGTCGAGGGGTTCAACTGGGTTGAACCAGGGTCTATAATTTTATTAAAAAATGAATAATATTTTAATTATAGATGATTAAAAAAAATTCAAATATTGAATAATAAATCCACTGTGTA
Organism: Dioscorea cayenensis subsp. rotundata; assembly: GCF_009730915.1. Taxonomy (NCBI): domain Eukaryota; kingdom Viridiplantae; phylum Streptophyta; class Magnoliopsida; order Dioscoreales; family Dioscoreaceae; genus Dioscorea; species Dioscorea cayenensis. The sequence goes on along the minus strand of NW_024088598.1, from coordinate 12,307 downwards.
CCCACCCTTAAGCTTATAAATTTTGACTTTACACTTTAGCCCTCCATATTTTTGATATTAATGTTACTATTAATCTATTATTATAAAGTTATATATTTAAAAAACCCGGGTTGATGACCCGGCCGGTTCATTGGTTCACTGGTCCGACCAGGCGGGTCACCGATTCAACCCGGTTTTCCGGGTTTCTAGGGTGAACCGGACTGGTTATAAACCCGGTTTCAGTTGAACCTGGTCTGACCTAACGGTCCGGTTATGAAAACCTTGAGGGAACCACAATAAATTGTTAAAGAGTAAACAAAACCTCTACTTTGAACTTTCAGTCGAACAAGGGAGTCAACTGTTAAACATAATGAAAAACTTACATCTTTCAATGTGCACAGTATTTCTTTTAGAGAACTCGATGAAACAGCATCATGCGATATGAGCTTTTGCAAACAGGAGAGTCCAAGAACACTCAGCTTTACTGATTTGACATCACAAGCCATCAAAAACATCCTCAATATGTCCTCATTTTGAGCAATTTCACTTGGACTAGATAGAGAACGTAGCTGCAAACACGCAAAAATCTCCCCAAATTAGGGATGATTTATAATAGCATAGTAAAGAAAACTGAAATAAACAGTGTAAAGATTGATAATGACAACAGATGCGTATGTGCTGATTAAGAAACATAAGTTCTGTGGAGAAATTTATAGAGAGAATAACATCTATGTTACTTCAAGAACCATCATAATTAGCAAGCGATCTTGCCCTTACTTGTTAAATCATGTGCAATATTTTTATAAATTCATTGGAGACATGTTGTCTACATTTTTTGCCAAATAGCCGCAGCCTAAAGGCATTTTTTTGAATGAACATTGACATGCTACAATAAATGAGAAAGAACAATATGCTTGGATCCTTCTCCTTCTTAAAATTTTCCATGCAGATAATAATAGAAGGGTTAGATATTAGTCCCGATAAAGTTACATTCTGCATTTGGAAGGAGAAACACTAGCATAGGTTCATCTCGGAGTGCCAGATTTTCCATCAAGAACATTATTGGATAATGAACCATGGACACACATTCATGTTCAATTTATCATACAAGATGCTTAGTTCCATGGTTTTGTCCACTCCCCATTTGTACAAGCTGAATATCAATCATGTTGTGTCGAAGTTTTAAAGTTTAAAAAAACGTTCCACTTGGACATGGCAATCCTATAATGCCGTCCAGAACGATCAAACATGAAGCGCAAAGGTTATTTCGATGAACAACACAAGCATTTCATAACAGTCCTGTACCATTATAGCAACCTTTGATTTAGCTAGATGAGTCATTGTCATGGTCCAACTGTTAGATGATGAGTGTTTCATTGGGCGAAGAATATCTTCTAATCCAATGGACATGAAACCAAGGTTCTTATGTATTTAATTGAATGAATTCAGAGAAGAAAAAAATTGAGAAAGGGTGCAAAAAATAGGTGAGCTAAAGAACTTAACCTCAATACTGATAGAAGACATTCTTACCTTTACAATGAACTATAGTTCTTTAAAGAAAAGTTCAAATCGATAGGCAGGTGAACACATCAATGGTTGATCAAAGTCTATGATCAGTTATTAGGGTTTACCACACGTTTTAATTCAAGCCAGTTTTATGACTCAATTGGCATGCGGCTATACAATATACACAGTGCAGATCCAACACAGTTTGCAATATCCAAACCTTTGCATGAAGAAAGGCAAAATAATGAAGCTGGCATTGCATAATTCATCCTATCAAATTTATCATCTTTCCTCCAATGCAACCAAATCATTAGCTTACTTATCCTTATCTTGCAAATTTTAACTACTTTTACGAAACTTTCAAACTCAAGGATTTGAACTTCCATTTTAATATAAACATTGATCATAAGTTCATCAGCACTAAATTCACCCCAAAAAAATTCAAGAATTCCTCAAAACCAGCATCCACCAAAGTAAATTTCTTAAAAACAAAGTGCAAATACTAACAATCACAAATGACATCAAAAAAGAACACATCAAACAGAACGATCTGAGAAAAAAAAACACACACACACACAAAAAACAACTACAAACCTTCAAGATCGCGTGCTCGGCGGCGTCCTTCACGGCTGGGTACCTCCGGCGGGCCTCCGCGGAGAGTGCTCGCAGATCGGACTCAAGGACCGCCATGAACGCCATATGCGTTGAAGAGAGTGGGGAGAGATCCCCAAAGGCACTCTCAGATCCGATCAAAGACGAGGGTTTGAGAGGAATTCTTCACAGATTCAAGAAGAGAAAGAAGCATTCGAAGATCGTGAGATCATTTGGACTCCTCTCGAGTTCTTAAGAGAGCATCAGGAGAACTAGCCGTTGGGGACCGTTTGATTGTGATCCAATGGTGATGATGATCGAGATCTCATGTTCATAAATCTTGGCCCTTCGTTAGTTGGCTTGAGCTGATCACGATGCAGCTTGTCCACGTGGCATGATCACGGGTGCTATTATAGAATGGAGAGATTTAGGTCTGATACTTGTTTAGATTTGCGTTGATGAGTTAGTAACTTTTAATATTATAATATTTTTTATTTCATTATTTTTTTTTCCCCAAAAAAGAAAAACATATATTTCATTTTGAAATTTTCTGTAGATATCGGTTTTAACTGAGCTCAAATCCAATTAACATGATTAAGAGATAAATTGATCCTTGCTTCATTTGGAGTTAAGTATTTAGGTTAGTAATAAATGTGATTATTTAAGGGGGTCTTTATTCACAAGCATCTTTTAAGACTGTCTTATTGACAAACATGCCAAGTTTATCATAAACTTAATTTAAAGTCTACAAACCATTTTAAAAAGTGGAAAATTACCTGCTCACCCCTCGTAATTTTCAAAAACTTCCCAAAAACCCCTCCTACTTTTTTACACACCATCTGACGTCCCCTTCCGTAGTGTTTAACTTCCCTTTTACCCCCCACCGCTCACTTCAAACTGGTCCACGTCGTGAAATCCCATTTTTGACCGAAACGGTGGAAAGCGAAAGCGCCCAAATCACATCACGCTCAACCTGTGCTTTCTCGTTGGCTTTCGATAGACAATGCCAAGGAGTTACATTACATCTTGTTGTTCTCCTCATTATCATACCCGAAAATATATAAACCTGCTTTCTAATGTAAAATCGAAATTGGATTTCCATCGATCGGTCACGCACTTCATCTTCAAACGAAATCGTAGTCGATTTTATCGTCGAGGCAGCAGCATGCGCCATCAGTTGCCTTCTCGCTTATGGTTGTAAAGTTGTATTACGCACGAGAAGAACAAAGAATTACTACGAGTTCATTTCATTGTAGAAAGTTCTTCTCGCTTATGGTTATCTATTTGTATATTTTAAATAACGTTTAACTATTTGCTATTATCCGCTTAAATATTTTACTAATATGTTTAATAATTGTCATATCCGCTTAATACTTCCCATCTCCGCTTAACATTATCTTTACATGTATAACTATTCATAAACGCTAAATTCTCAAAGTCTCCAGAAACGCGATCTTTTTCGCTTGATCCGAATTGTCGATGCTGCACGGCGCGGCAGAATAGAGGCAGAGTCCCGCAGGAAGAATTAACGACGGCATTAATTCTCATGCACCCGTAACATAAATTTTCGAACACCTGCTCGCTCTCACTCGCACCAATGCTCGGGCCATCGCGGCGCTTAACTTTTCTCTGACACGAAGAGTCACCGCTGTGGACTTCACACCATAAATAACTAGGAAGAACCCTCCCCACTGGACAACCACTCCTCGCCGCCTCATCATCCTCCTCCTCCTCCTCCTCCTCTTCCTCCTCTTCCCACTGGACAACCACTCTATCTCGAAAGGACTGCTTTCGTGAGCCTTCTTCCTTATCTCGAGATCACAGCCGTAATCACTCGAACTAGTTAAACCTATCTCTCTCGCCTGTCAAGTCCTCATAATCGCCTCGAACGCAGAGATTCTCCACGATGTGACGACGGGAAAGCAATTAAGAGAGCATTTCGACTGGGTAAAGAAAAAGAAAGTTTTCATGATCATGCTGATCATGAGGATTCTCTGTATGAGGAGACTCACGAAACATCCTTTAAGACGGGGTCGACATTTACCACTTGAGACTTTCTCGTTAACGCTTAAGAAAAACGACGCCAGCAGTACAACCGTACGCTCGCGGTTTAACTATCGTGATCGCCGCTTAAGTCCTACCACGACACATCGACATAATAGTCGCTTTTCACGAACGCGGTGTTGTTTAACCTTTTTAATGTCAGACGCTTTTGCAGTTCAAGTCGACGCGCTTGTTACGCAAACTCCGCGAGCATCTCGAACGCATGTCACACTCTGTTTCAAGCTATACGAGGGTCGAGTCGTGAGCGTCCAAAGTCCGAGCGGACGCTGTAAAATGTCAGAATGTTGTAAATCTGTGAAATGTTGTAAATGTTGAAAATCTTTTATAAATAAAACGAAACAATCGTGATTTGATCGCGAACTTCCGAAAATTTAAACAGACCTAGTAAAAACAATGTGGGAAACAAAAACGCCATTGTAAACAATAGAAAAAGTTAAACAATACCAAGTTACTCTTTTAAACAATGACAACTGCTTTAAGAAAAATACGTAAATATGTTTAAACAATGACTCCAGAGGTACCCATCTAGCAACGCCGACGTCACTGAAAAGCATTCAATTTAAAACACAACATATTATTTACATGATATAGACTTTTAGTTAAACAGCTAACCGTTATTTTAAACACTATATGTATCTCGTTTAAACATAAAAAGCTCGACGCTTACACGTAGACTCACGTTGAGTCGAGAACTTTCATTCGAACGACGACAACATGTCTTCCTCGCGACAACTGACATATATTTCCTCGCCTCGGGACGGAGGGAAAAATACCGCCCAATCATATCACGCCTAGTCTAACCTCTATGCATACAATCGGCAGACTTTTTTTGTTTGCGCTCCGACTCGCTTTGTTCTTTACATCTTCTACTTCTTCTTCGCTGCCTTCGCTTTTGTTCTTCATTTCATTCGCTTGTACGATTTCGTTTTCGAATCGATATATTAGCGGAGAGTTTTCGTGGTATTGCTAGATTCAACGGGGAGGAAGAGTCGCTCAAATGCTCACGCCTGACTTCGGGAATTGGTGTTAATGAGATACGCGAGCGATCGGGGTCCTCAAGTTTCTCTCGTCGTAGGTTAAGTTCATCACACCGTATGGATATAAAACCCGCTCGCTCCAATAGAAAACGATGTCGACTTCCATCTGGATGTGCCACGCCCACTCCATCTTCAAATGTGTCAGAAGCTGATCTTGTCGTCGAGACGTAAAATGCGCCATTGCTGAATCCTAACGAAAACGAGGTTTACTCGTCAGAAGTTCCTTTCTTTTTAATTATTTCAGCTTGTCTCGGGGTCATTATTGCTTAAATATGTCCGCAATCGGGTTAACATATCAGTACTAGTCCTTTACGTTATTAGTTAATTGTTTAAGTATTTAATTTAACGCTTAACTATTGTCATTATCGCTAAACATTATATTCTCCCCGCTAACATATCGATCTTTTCATTCGACCGAGCTGTCATGTGAATTCGTACTCGCGAGAAAGCTCCATTCATCCCCATGGCGCGATCTCTCGACGCTGGATGCCTTCCTTCCCTCGCCGATCATTCCGGCGTTGTCGCTGGATATCGTCAACGCTTTTGACGCTGTCGAACATTTCGTGGACGTACTCAAATCATGCAATCAAAAAGGAATTTCTGACTTCAAATTCATAAAGAACGAAAAACATCGAGCGATCGTGGAATGCGCCGCCGACGGGTCGCGGCTGGGCGCCTTCACGCATCAAAAAGAGTATAACAAAAAATACTTTCGTAATCAAGACAATCAACCCGCTACACACTTGCAGGTGGTGGCATAGGTTCGAGCGCCACATCCGAAAGCCGCCCAAAAACGTTAGCGCATCGAGTGATTCGTGAGCCTCGCCGACCGCCCCTCGCATAAGGCCATCGACATTCGTAAGGACACGTTGCAGGGAACATGGTGTCCACATACCATACAAGCAGTCTTGGTCGGGAAAAGAGTACGCCCGTGTGGTCCTCGACTCAGCAAAGGACATCTCCATAGCATGACTCGCTTTCGGCTGTACGTGGATAAGCGGCCGAGACAACCCTCAGCTGCTGGCGATCGCGAGAGAGACTGCGATCGCTTTTAAACGCGGCATTCTTTCTTTTCATAGGTATTGTGGGATTCAAGAGGGCTCATGTCAGTCAGTGTTTCTCAACGGTACCCACCTCCTGGAAAATATCGGGGCACACCATCAGCGCCACAGTGGAAAGCATGGTAACAATGGTCCACGCCGTTTCGTAGATAGTCGACACAACGAGACCGACGCCAATCGACTTGGTTCATATCTAAGTCACGACGCCTTATACGAGGTGGAGATTATCATGAGATAATTACCTTCGTCGCCTGGACAGTCCAAGGGCCTCATGAGCAGCAATCTGCGAGCCTTCCTCTTCGCCACACGCTGCATCGCCTTCGACATTTGGAGGCCAATTTTATGAAAAGCCAACGCCGACTTGGGAAGGCATCGAGGGAGGAGTGCCGGGTCTACATGCTTCCGGATCATGCGGGCATCCACCGCTAAAGATTTCGGCGATACCGTGAATGAATCGGCAGCCATATCACCCAAGCTCATCACGGGTCGATTAATAAACTCGGATACGGCACATCGTCGAATTATCCGCTCGGAGGCGATCGTGCAGTGAGATGTATTCGAACGTCATGGAGTCGCTCAACGCTTGATCAAGGAAGCTCGCCATTTACCGCTACTTAAAATGGTCGACTCCATAAGGTCTCGCGAACGTTGATTTACACTTAACATTTAGTATTACCCTTTAAACATTCTCAATCTTTTGTTTAATTACACCTTTTCTCCGACTTTTTAAATATTAATCATTTCATTTATTTAATTACAATAATGTTTAAACATGTCGATCGAATTATTTAACCATCACCGCCTTTGTTTAACCTTATTTGCCGTGTTCAAGTCGATGCGCATGTTATGTAACCGCGTGAGCAAGCGACCAAACGGGAGACCCTACTTACGCCCGACATACATCTCGCGTTAGAGATCATTGCTGAGGATGTACCGAATCTTCGCGGTTGGTCGATGCGTCGACGATCGCTACGGGCGATCGACCAACGCAAAGAACTCCGTGGATCTCGCCATCGTAACTTGTTCATGTCGAAGCTGGCAAGTTTTATGGTATCCTCGCAAACATGCTTGCAGCAGCTAATAATGCGCATGCACACCAACGTACATCAATTTATGAGCGGTACTTCACCGCCGACACTCATAAACTCGCATACAAGGAAGCTATATTCCCATACCCGACGTACTATGTACTGCCTTCGACGGAAATCGGAGCTTCGCTTCATGCGACCGCGATTAGAAGGCAGTCCCGGCGGCTTAGACGAAAAGAGGATCGAGTCGCAGCGTTTGATGTCTCGCGCGAAGTTACTATCAGCCAGCCGCCAAGGATCCGCCACAATCGACGATCTGAGTAATGAAACTGCCGCCGACTAGGCATTGTTAATAAACCGACGTATTTATGCTGTGGAAACATTGTGTATTTATAACGTAATCGAATGTATTTACACGGAGACATTGTTACTTTTAAACGGATACACTGTAATTTGAAATATTTCAACCGATGTTTAAAACGATATATGGTATATTTAAACAATGAAACGGAAATGCATACACAACTACAACGTAAATTAAACAACGAAACGAAACCGAAATGAAATTTAACCCCGCTTTACAATCAAAACAAACAAAATTTACATCGAGATATACAAGTCATGTTCTTCTGAAAAACAAAAACAACGAATCGAATTGTATTGATGGGCAACTTTCCTATATTTAGTTAAACAACAAGTGTATTCATTTAAACGTAGAAAGTGTTATTTTTAAACGGCAGACACTCGTAATTTTGAAATATTTAAAACTCGATGTTTAAAACGATATATACTATATTTAAACAACGAAAGTGAAACGTATCACAATTACAACGTAAATTAAACTAAATGAAATAAAACCGAATGGAATTTAACCCGCTTTTACAATTCAAAACAAACAAAAATTTTTACATTAAGATATAAGTCATGTTCTTCGAACACCTAAAACAATCGAATCGAATTTGTCCATGATTTACATTTGAAAACAAAATCGACAATGACATACAAGACATGTTATTCAAAAACTGTAGACTTTAACCTGGCCAGCGACGACTTTCTGCCATGGACGCCACGCCTCCCTCCTAAGTACGCGGGTAACATACCGTATCCGAGGTAAGGAACGCCCCGTCGCTGTAGTCGTAACTCTCACCCCACAAAGAATCGCTCGATAAACCGCGACGACGTGAAACGCGCGAATCGACGCTCCTTGTTTTTGGCGCGGGTTTCGTGGTCGCGACGAGCGGGTACTTTTGTTGCCGCCGACTCGCCTTAACTCCATATCGACACAAAGGTCGAATAGATTCCTACCGTCACGAGATACGCAAGTCGAGATTAGAATACCCCGATTTAAATACCAAAATAGATATTAATCGGACATAATTGAAAGAACTTACCATGTCCAACGCGTCTTATCGCATTCCCGGATACATGAAGAATAACTGTCCGTATTCTTGTTTATCATCGTCCGTGACGACGGCTACTGGAAGCGGCCATTCATGATTACTCGGAGGACGACAATTTGAACTTCATGCGCAGTCACAGACAAGATCCCGCGATCATAGCCATAATCAGCGTCATGCGCGGTCCTCCGCTTTGATCATAAACAAATGCAAGCGTGTCTCGATGACTGGAGGCGCGCTTCTAGTAAGGATACGGCTCTTCGTCAGCCGACTAGTACATGTACACGTAAGCTGCTCCATCACATCATCAGCGACTCATCTCCTTCCCTCAAGCAGCTAGTAACTTGTCACAGGGTAGGCCATGACAATCCATTCTTCCACACACGATAAAGTCGAGGTTAAACGATAATGTATATTAGAAGACCATATTGTAAATATTTAAATGATATTATCAATCGTTATATGATATTATATATAATTAAACGGTAAGGCTTAAAACTTAAATGATAACATAATGGTATTAAACACTATTAGGTAATAGTTAAACACTATAAGAAACTCTTTAAACAATATCATAAAAAACGCTACACTTACTCGTCCATGATAGCAGCTGAGGAAGATCCTCATCAACTCCTCGTCAGATTTGTTAAGACGACTCAGCCAACCCATTTCTTCTTCTTCGGAATAAAAGCTTTCCGAGCCGCCCGTCCAATCTCGATCATCGCCTCGATCATCTCTCTCGCTGCTTCGTCTGGGTCTTCATCAAAGATCTTCCTTCGACGCTGGGACGATGGCGACAAGATCAACCGGCATACATCCTTACATTGTCGTTTTGTTGCGGATTGCGTCCGCTTCGATGCTGGGACTATCGGCGACAAAGATCAACCGCGTACACTTCCTTACATGGTTCTTGTTGTGGTGGGATTGCGGTCCCCGTCTGGGTCACGCATCGGGTTTACCACGGCCACTATGAACGGATTCGACGATCTTCTCAACCGTGGCCATGACAACAAAGATCATCGGGAGACACACCCTTAACTTGTTCTCGACTCTTCGTGGATCGCTATTCCATCTTCACGCCGCATCTCCGGCACTGTTCCACCGGTCGATCGATTTCATCGAGAAGAGAGTCAACGACCTTTCCTCAACCGCGGGCACGCTCACATCATCTACGTATGTCCTCCAATCGCTACGGCCATGTCATCAACGGCGACGACTTAGTAATAGATCGCTACCGTCACGGTGCTCGCGTATTGTTTCATCGTCACCGCGCGGAGACAGAGGCAGATTGCTTCTCCTCTTTTTCGCAAGTCTCTCGAATGTGGCCGCCTTTGGAACGACCTTCCCGACGAGCGTCGCTGCCGCTAAATTCGACGCCCGCTCAGCTCCCGCGCTTCGGGCAGGGACGGCGCACTGGCCAACGTCCTTCCAGTACCCACACGAGCGATGTCGAGGAAACTCGGTCATCAATATTCCGTACGCCCGGCATAAGAGTTGCGGCGACATCTTCGCCTAATGTCACTGCTGGGCCGCCACTGGCCGGGAGGGTCGCCACTGGCCGGGGACCTGCTGCTGTCGGTAGTGGGGGTGTCATGTAATCACGGGTGGGGAGGCTCTCCTGGCCGAGGAACGCGTGCGCTGCAGTGGGCCGAAGTAGGAGAACGGGCGCCCAGTCACATCACGATGAGGTCGCCTTCTCATCCGCTTTCGAGCAAGCGAGTTCCGAGCGAATGGTATCCATCCGCCTATAGCGCCAATAAATATTTCTTCTTCAAAGATTCACGGAACCACCAGAAACTAACATATGAACCAAACAATTTCAAATAGATCATTCATTTTAAACTATAAAAACTATATATTTAAACGTTATAGAATATAATTAAACGGAGAACAAAAATATTTAAACTAAGCGTAATAATAGTTAAACGAGAAATACTAAAGTTAAACGCTAAATAAAATGTTTAAACATTAAAGACTTATGCGTTAGACATCGTCCACGATTTATTACCTCTTTTTCCATCGAGCTGACGACAAGTTCGCTTTCTACCGTCGCAGCTCCTGAAAGTACTTTCACCGTAGCACAAAGATCCTGGGATCTCGCCGAAACCCGACTTTCTTCCCGCTCCGCACCCCTAGAAACCGCACGCTAGCGCCGACCGAGCAAACCCTTTAACGCACCTCGTGTCTCTTCCTACAAGATCTATCTCGCAGACTGCGGCCGCCAGGAATATCCTCCATAAGCCACTCGTGCGTCCGCCCGCGCCCACGCCAGACGCCCACGGGCTCGGGTAGATCATCGACGTAATCAACCCATCCAGCTGAACCGAGCACGATGTATTTGGGAAGAGGATCAGTCCCCCTACGAGGTACACCATCGGAGTTCGACAAAATTATCTTCTTCTCTCTCCTCGTCGAACAAGCCGCACCCGCAGTGCCTCACGGAGTCTCCCGCCTCTCGTGAGGTCTTCGATAGATACCGCCTTCAACGCCCGACCGGTTTTCTTCTTCGAAGACCACCAAGGCCGCCATCGCAACGCTGTACTCAAGAACGAGGGCCACATCTCGAGGTCTCAAACTCAGCAGCTTTCCCGATCTCGACTCTATCGGCCACCATCGTACTTTCGCAAAGAGAATCAAGAAGGGCCCTCTCTGGTATACGGCTCAAACTCAAACGCCGCAAACGGTGTCCTTCGAATAATCTCCTAAAAGGTCAGGGGGTCACGTTAACTCTCACATTCAATAGGGTCTCTACAACCGCTGTCAAATAGCAACGCCCATTAACTAGGCTCGACCGCCATAATCACAAGCCCTCGCAGACGACTACAAAAGAGTTTAAGCTGAAATATAAGGTTTTAAACAAGAACTCCGCTTATTAAACAGAGATATAAATGTTAAACAGAGACCCATTTTGTTAAACAGACGTGAATACTCTAAACAGTAGACAACAAATGTTAAAATCAGAATATCTCATTTCTTAAACGTCAACCCCTATTTCAGAAATCGTCAAACCATATCAAACGTAAACTGAAAACGTGTACATTATAAATATTACACAAATCATAATAATCGAAAAACTATTTCGATAGCAGATACATACGAAAACGTAAAACAAAACAAAACCCCTACTGAGAAATCTCCTCATCAGACTCAATCAAAACCCCACTGAGAAATCCCCTCAGCAGACTCTCAATATCTTCCAACAAAAATAGAGCACAAAACAAAACCGAAAAAATCTTTCTAGAATGTAATCGCCAGTAACATAAAAACCATACTCAATACCTTAGATCGCAGAAATCGATGAAACGCCAACTAGTCACATGGGGACTTCTCCTTCGAGATACCGTAAACGGAAAGGGAAAGAGTTCACGAATGCCAATTACGTAGGCTTCGCCGAGAGACAACTCTTCGAGATCAAACTGAAAACGGAAAAGTTCGAAAACGTGAGTCGAGAAAGCAATTAAACTGCCCAATAAATTCGCTCCTCGGGTTTACCCTATGGAAAACCCCCACTTCCTCCTCAAATCGCCGATTACCGCAGCCCACGACTCCCACGCAAGTGCATTTTCATCAAAAATTTGCAACTCACCCGCTCACATCCGCTACATAAGGCGCAATAAAAATACATGACTTTTAAAAAGGAGGGT
>NW_024088597.1:0-38285 GCF_009730915.1 Dioscorea cayenensis subsp. rotundata | reverse complement strand
TGCCAACTTCAAGAAGATTCAAGTCAATTCACTAGTTGGAAGCGGCACAGCGTAGCCACATCTTCATGTTTCTTCTCTTTGTGAAGATTGCAAGACCTCTCAAAGATACATCGATGAAGAAAAGTTTTATAGCCTACCACATGGACGTGTGCCCGGACATGTGGCCTCAAGAGAAGAGTGATTGGACCGCGTTTTGTGGAAAGTAATGTATCAAAATTACTGTTCACGCATTTTGTGAAAATTTATGCAGCCCACGCGGCCGCGTGGAAAATCCACACGGGCGCGTGAGGGCACGTGACAGGCGCGATCTGAGGCCTATAAATAGCCATTTTGCCCTATTCTTTCTCATCTTTTATGCGGCTCTTGCTGGGTCAGACGGCTAGGTTTTGGAGAGGAGGTCTTTGCGGCTTTAGAGGCGCTTCGTCACCAACTTTGATCGATTCCTCCTCCGTCATAGCATCAAGGAAGCCACCGTGAACCTAGCTTTGGAGTGGGTCCTTCAAGACGTCGAAGCTCTCCATCAAGGCCATCAGTTCATATATAAGGGGGTTTATTTCTATGGTTTTAATGTACTTTCATTCATTGATGGTGTGTTTTGTATGTTGTTCCATGGAGAGCTAAAACCCTAGAGGGTATTTGGGCTTGTGAACCCTAGTATTCTCATCTTTTATGGATTTGCTTAGTGTTTCTATTTAATCCGAGTTTGATTAAGTTTTAATCTTGTATTCTCATTGCTTTCTTGTTTAATTAATCGTTGTGGTTGATTTGATTTGCATGATTTATTACTTTGATGTGAGAGAGGTCTCCATTAGAGTTAGAACTTCAAGGTTAAAAGGGTTGAGAGGGTGAGTCATGAGATAGTGGAGTGACCCCTCTCCCTTCCGATTGAGTGTATTCTATCTCCGTTCGTTAAGCTCTATGCAACCATATTTGGTGTGAGGCGTGAGACTGAGAGATTTCTCCACCGGGACCTTATAGGTGGTTAGGATCCTTCACCGGGAATTAGGGTTGGATCAATCTTTAGGAATCGGATACAACTCTTGGAATCCCTAGAGTGCTTTGCAGTCATATGTGGTGTGAGGTGTTGAGATTGAGCGATTTCTCCACCGGGGCCTCGTAAGGGACTAGTATCGGTGATCGGGAGGCCGGATCCGATTATATTTGGATTTCCATGACTTAAATTACTCATCATAGAAACACTTTGCTTATTCGGTACCTAATACCTGAATTCTAGGGGGAGCATTGCCCGAATACCCCACTTTTACTGATTGAGATCTCCATCTATTTTACCCTTGCATATTTGTCTCCGGTATTCATTTCTTCGCAGATTAGATCACCACACCTTTCCATTTATCATTAGGTTAGAAAGCAGAGAAGAAGTTATTACTAGTAGCCTTGTTCCCTGTGGATTCGACTACCCACTCACCGGGGTAATTATTACTTCGACACCCATGCACTTGCGGTTTACACGCATATTCGGACGCGTGTCAATGGTCTTGCAGAGAGTCCTCTACTCGTTGTCCATAGATTCCCTCGTCCGGTATAGGATACGCCTCGACGGAAGCTCCCCTACCAACCTTCTTCCTCAAGAATGACGATGTCAGAGCCATAGAACCTCTCCAAAACCTTGGTCATTAACCCTCAAAACCCTAGCCGAAGCCCTCTCTCAAGTTGGGGAAAAGATGGAGAAAAGAATACCAAAATCGGGGCTGAATCGACTTTAAATAGGGCTGGAATCGGGCAACTCCACGGGCATGGACGCTACACGCGCCCGTGCGGAATTTCCACACGGGCGTGGATAATTTCCACACGCCTAGGTGGATTCTCTGTTTCTCTGATTTCTCAGCCGTCTGTGAACAGTGCTATGCTACAGCCTTCGACTTGAATAACTTCCCAATTCCATACTTTCATCGGGGTAACGCAAACGGGCACACGTTCACATATTGAATCACTTGTTTCTTCAATGATATACATGTTGGTGGGGCTCTTGTTCTTATATGTATAGGTAGCAATGCTCGAGTGTGACTGCCTTTGTGCCCCTCCAAATGGATGTGCTCACTCAAATTCGAGGAGGTTGGCACACAATCTAGCATCTCACACCTGTCCTATGTCTTCGTGTTTGAACTTTAGCAAGATCTCCTCCAAAATAAGTGCATTATGATCCACATTGGCTTATTTCCTTCATACTCGGCCTCACAGACCTACCTGCGTAAAAGTAACATAAAAAACACACATATTAATGTAAAAACCTGAGAAAAGTAATGCTCAACATAAGGAATGAACGCTTCGCATTCATATCGCACAAGCACTTATCATATGGCATTCGACATCGAGTTCCTTTGGAGGAGAGCTATTGGGGGGCTTTTGTCAGCATTGATTCGGCGAAATGTACCGTATGTTTGACAAAGTGATAAAAATTTTAAAAGATGGTAGTAGCTTCACACATCCTCTAAGGTAGCCCTTTCAAAAGCGGCCGCTAAGCTGGCTTTCACAATTTCGAGGTGATAGCTCTTTCTACCCGAGTGGTATCTTTCACTCATCCTATGAGATAGCTCTTTCTCTCATTAAGGCATAACTAGTATCCGACTTGTGAGAGTAGCTTCATACTTCATAGGTGGTAGCTCTTTCCACCCAACAAACACAAATAAATAATAAAACTATTTTGTTCCTTCTTTTCATTTTCCAATTTTTTTTTTTTTTAGCAAAAAAAGTATACCTAACTAGTCCCTTTAACATCAAACATGAGTTTCCAATAGAGTTCAAAGAGAGTAGTGCACTAAGCGTAAATCGGGCAAAAATTCCTAAAAATTCAAGCAAGAACTAGAGCATGAAAACATTCAATGTTAACAATTCTCCTAGACTTAAGAATACAATCATTGCAACTAAGGTGAACCGCCATTGGCTATGTGAGCATATATCAATCAAGAATAATAGAAAAGATGTGCGCATTATGAAACTCCCCCCCACACTTAAGTTGTACATTGTCCTCAATGTACTCATGCAAGCTCATTCAAAATATATCATTCAAAAATAGATGTGGGAGAAGCAATCAAAACAATACTCTCTTGACTCCTAGTGTTGCGTTTGATGAAGCTAATTCGTTGGGAGTAGTGTTTCAACGGGTTGTGAAGCTCGCACGGCCAAGTGCCGAAGCACCTTGGCCGTGCCCATGACTGAGTCTCAATTCCCAATATGACAAGACCATCTGTACGCATACACGAGGGGGTTCAGTGAAGCTCAAGAAAAACAAAAATAACTCGAGTGTATAAAAGATGAAGCAATGAATACAACTCGATAAATGCAACATAACATAAACTCAGAAGGAAAAAAATCCTTTACGAGTGAACAAGTCTAAAAACAAGAAAAATAAAAATAAAGTAAAATGCATGAAAGTAAAAGAAATCTCAAGTGTCGGAGTCGCCTCGTGCTCCACTACTGCTGTCTTCTTGAAGTGGAAGCATATAGTGGGTCCTCCGGTCTTTGGGGTCGAGGATGGAGGTGCTGGAGAAACTGAAGATCTGGGTCTCAGGAGATCTCGAAGGAATTCGAATCGGGCCATAAGATCTGTCTACTGAGCCGATAGCAAAGCCCGGAGCTCCGCTATCTCAGTCCGAATCTCTCTAACATCGGTCTCCAGCCTCTCAATACGGTCATAGGCTCGTGTACCAGGTGCTACAGAAGATAGAGGAGTCTGCTGGACACCCCCCGCAATATCTCCTTCGCTCCTAGTGATCTTAGCAGTAGCTGTAGTGAGAATATAAACCCCTGGCCTAAACCTCCGTACCAACCCCATCATCCTGATCGTATCGAACGCAAGTGGGGTGGGCACAACTGTCCTCTCAGCACCACGTAGAGGGTCACCCAAACCCATTCCCAGAATGAGTCTGGTGATATAAGGGCCTGTAAATAGTAGACCCACTCTCGTCGAATGACCCTGGTACTGCAAAATATCTGCTAGAATGCACCCTAAGTGAAGTGGTACATTGCGAGCCATGGAGTATAAGAAAAGCAGATAAAGTCTGGTCAAAGCGGCTGTGTTATCTGCTCGACCTGTCATGAACCTGATGATGACTGCGTGTACGTATCTATAACTGAACCGGGACAAACTAGAGGCCTTCGACAATCCCGGTTCGTACTTCCCACGCCCACACAAAATCCTGTATGCATGATATACAGTGACTAACACTGGAAAATCTACTGGTAGTCGGCCATACTCC
Source organism: Dioscorea cayenensis subsp. rotundata (assembly GCF_009730915.1). Lineage (NCBI taxonomy): Eukaryota > Viridiplantae > Streptophyta > Magnoliopsida > Dioscoreales > Dioscoreaceae > Dioscorea > Dioscorea cayenensis. The sequence goes on along the minus strand of NW_024088597.1, from coordinate 34,068 downwards.
ACGGTACCTGTATAAGCGACATCGTACAGGTCCGTCCTAATCGAAAACTCAGTGACACTCATAGAGAATGGATGTCCGAATGCCCGAAACTGTATCGCCTCTGTAGTGTCAACTATCCCATGCAGCAATTGAAACTCAAAGGATGCTAAAACCTCTAGCACAAGTGTGCGGTAAGCTGGCTCACTAATCGTCAGCAGCCTTCTCCAGCTTCCCACTGGCAGCATCTCATCAATCTCAATAATTACCTCGTCACCCTGCTGAATATGTCGAAGCACTTGTACATCCGCGAAGCAAGTCTGACCAAACCCATCTGCTGAAAGTCTCTCGAAGTGAGCCTGATGCTCGGGGTTCGAGAATTCCACATGTATCGGCTCGGGTGAGGTGAGCCTGAGGCGCATAACTTCGTTCTTCTTCGCGCGAGGTGCCATATCTATAGTGCAAAAGAAGAAAACAATCAAAAATCTCAGAAGCAATATACTGCAGAATTCCACATGGGCCTGTGGAAATTACCCACGCCCGTGTGGCTCTGCAGAGCGTGAAACTCCCACACGAGTGCACCACAAATCTGAACAATTCAATTTAAAACCACTTCTAAATGCTTACTACACATCCATCATGCATGAGAATTCGCATTTAAAAGTATTCAATCCGTGAAAAACCATAATGGGCGAAGAAAAAAGAGGATAAAAAGGTTATTGAAGAAATGAATATGAAAACTTCTGAAATTCGGTAAGATTCGCGAAGAAAATTCTTCCAAACAGCGATGAAGGGTTAGAAATATGATCGGGAACCGTTTTCCGGCGAATGGAGATGAAGAATGAGACGGATCACAAGGTTTGTAAGGAGAAAAACGTGTCTCTTGGAATTCTGTATATCCCCACGGGCGTGTGGAAATTACCCACGCCCGTGCGCCTCACTTTGAGAGTGCCACAGGGGCGTACACACGTCCCTGTGCTTTCTCGGGAAAATGCTCCTTTGACTCTAACTGCTCTCATACGGGCGTACGGAAATTACCCACGCCCATGCGCCCGACCCACAGGGGTAGATGCACATCCCTGTAGCTTCCCTGGACAACCGAGAAAAAATATCAAGTCTTACCCACGCCCGTGCGGAAAATCCCCACGGGCGTGGACATTCACATGCCCAACTCACAGGGCCAGCCGCACACCCCTGTGTTTTCTCGGGATGGAGGGAGCAACCTGCAGAGTTTCGTACGGGCGTGCGTAAATTACCCACGCCCGTGTGTGGTTCACAAGGTCACCCACAGGGGCGAGTCCACGCCCCTGTGTGTTCTCGGGAAAATCTGCCCAACTCTGCAGGAATTCACACGCCCGTGCGGAAATTGCCCACGGGCGTGCGCCAGTCGCATGGTCATCCACAGGGGAAGCCGCACGTCCCTGTGCCCTCTTTGGATGAGCTCACAGTACACATCCACGGGCGTGCGGAAATTCCACACGCCCGTGTGTTTTCTCTGGATGACTTAGAAAAAACATGCAGGCTCTGCAGAAATATTATAAACATGTTTACACACTCAGAGCCTGCCTTAGTATGCAAAATTTACCAGATAAAAACATGAAATAGAACTCAAATGACCAAACTTCGCCAATTCTTCATAAAACACACGATGAATTTGAAAAACCCACAATAAAATTGCAGCACAAACATCTAAACATTAAAAACAACAACACTTAACAGTTTATTCATGTAACAAACTAAACGAAAATGTACGAAAACAGGAAACACTTGGGTTGCCTCCCAAGAAGCGCTTGTTTAACGTCACTAAGCTTGACGTATCTTTCTTACCTCACGGCGGTTCATGAATGAAGGTTGCCCTCTTACCCATGGCTTGGAAGCATGATGAGCAAAGTCTCTTGTAGATAGAGGGTGTACTCTCGGGCTTCGGGCCACCTAGCAATGGTTCGTCCAACTTCCTTGGCTCATGTACATCTCCAACAATCTTGGAGCATTTTCAGTGGCGTCTCCGAGCCCTCTTCATTTTCCGGAGCACCTTCTTCAATATCCCTGGGGTAAATGTTACTTCTTTAGTCAAACCAAGCATCATTACTTCTTCATTGCTCTCCTCTTGGTCGAATAATCCTTTATACGGATCTGGGTTGAACATTTCCTGCATATATTCATCAACAATTTCATCAGTAGTGCCTAGAAAGTATAGAGTATCATCAAAATCGAGAGAATGCCGCATGGCTTCAGCAAGGCGGTATGTGAGCTTGTCATCTCTAACTCTCAAAGTGAGCTCCCCGCCGTCCATGTCAATCAATGCTTTGGAAGTCCGCAAGAACGGTCTCCCAAGTATCAAAGGTACATCTGCATCCTCATCGACATCTAGCACTACAAAGTCAACCGAAAAAATGTACTTGTCCACCTTGACAAGCACGTCTTCAATGATACCTCTCAGATGTCGCACCGTTCGGTCCGCCAATTGTAAAGTCATCCGAGTAGGCCTAGGCTCACCCAAGCCTAGCTTTTGGAAGAAAGTATATGGCATGACGTTGATGCTCGCCCCTGAATCTGCCAATGCCATTTCCTCACCTAAGTTGCCGATGTTACACGGAATGATGAAGCTTCCCGCGTCTTTCTTCTTGTTCGGCATGTTCTTTTGCAACACCGCTGAGCATGAAGCATCAATCACCACTAAAGCACTCTCCTCCAATTTCCTCTTGTTGGTCAATAGGTCTTTCAGGAACTTCGCATACTTAGGCATTTGAGCCAATGCCTCAACAAAAGGAATGTTGATGTGGAGTTGCTTGAACAAACTCAGGAACTTCTTATACTGTTCATCCCATTGGTCATTCTTCAATCTAGAGGGATAAGGGATTCTTGGCCTTAAAGGTGGGGTTGCCACCTCTTTCTCTTTGTTTGCTCCCTCCTCAACCTCTACAACCTCGGGTGCATGTTCTTTCGGCTTCTCACTCGGAAGCCTCCCTTCAACCTCACGACCACTACTCAAAGTGATCGCCTTCACATGTTCTTTAGGGTTGGTTTCCGTGTTGCTTGGTAAACTTCCATGTAGCCTTTTGGAGAGAGACTTCGCAATTTGCCCCACTTGATTTTCAAGATTGTGCAAGAAGGCAGTGTGATTGCGAAGTGTAGCCTCAACTGATTCAAACCTTGTATTTGCCGATTGAACAAATCTAGCCAAGTGCTTCTCCAAATCTGTCATTCGGGTTTCCAAGCCTGAAATTCTATTTTCCACTTGAGGGGCTTGTTGTTGTTGTTGGAAACCCAATGGCCCCATGGTCTTCTGTGGTCCTTGATTACTCCATGAAAAGTTGGGATGATTCTTCCAACCTGAATTGTAGGTGTTGCTGTATGGATTCCCTTGAGGTCTCATTCCATTACCTACAAAGTCAACGTTCTCAATTGAAGAAACATCACCAATGACGATTGGACAATCGGAGGGAGCATGTCCTCCACCACAACCGGTGCAATTGGGCATGGCCGCAACTCTATTCGAAGCTATAAGATCTAGCTTCTTACTCAAACTCTCCACTTGGGCCGCCAATGAAGTTACCGCATCAATTTCATGGAGACCAGCCACCTTTTTCTTCTCCCTAGCGTTCCACTGGTAGCTATTTAACCCCATTTCCTCAATCAATTGACGAGCCTTATCGGGGGTCTTGCTGCCTAAGGTACCTCCTGCCACTGCATCCAAGAGTTGCCTTGTACTCGGGTTCAAACCATTGTAAAAGGTTTGAACAATCATCCACTTCGGGAATCCGTGTTGCGGACACTTGCACAGGAGTTCCTTGAACCTTTCCCATGTCTCAAATAGAGACTCCAATTCCAACTGCACAAAGGATGAGATCTCATTCCTAAGCTTTGCTAATTTTCCAGGAGGGAAATAACGAGCTAGAAAAGCTTCTACCATCTCCTCCCATGTAGTGATTGATGTTCTAGGTAATGAGTGTAGCCACTGCTTTGCTTTCCCCTTTAAGGAAAATGGGAAGGCTCTCAACTTGATGGCATCATCCGTCACACCATTTATCTTCAGCATGTCGCACACCTCGAGGATGCTCTCTATGTGACTGTTTGGATCCTCATCGGCCAAACCGTTGAATTATGCGGACTGCTGCAGCATATGGATGAATGCCGGCTTTAGCTCAAAGTTTTGAGCTGTAATTGGGGGACGCACAATACTCGATTGTGTCCCCAACACTGAAGGTCTGGCATAATCGGATAATGTTTGTTGTTGTTCATTTTGTTCTGCCATGTTTTCAGATCCTTCTACTTCCAAATTAGCTAGATTATGCTGTTTTTGCACAGGTTCTTTCCCTTTTCTTCTAAGTGTACGTTCAAGCTTAGGGTTTCCTTCAATCAATATTGATGGATTCCCTTGGGTCATAACCTGGAGCTGCACCAAAAATAAAGAAAAAGAAAATCAAAACGATGATAGAATAAGAAGATATGAATTAGAATGTGTGGTGAAATAACTAAGAAAACAAAGTGCAAAGTATCTCTAAACGCCTAGCTCCCCGGCAACGGCGCCAAAAACTTGACAAGATCCCCTTGCGTATATCCTGCAAGTGCACGGGTTTGTCGAAGTAATAATCCCGGGTGAGCGGGGTTGAATCCACAGGCTGTAGGGAGTAAAGACACTTAATTCTATTCTTAGCTATGTAAAGTATCAACAATGATAAGTGTGATAATGATTCAATTCTCAACAATTAAAAGCAACAAGTAAGAAAGCAAAAGTAAGGAGGAGGAAAGGCAATCGATAAAGATAGGGTACTCGGATGATGCTTCACCTAGGAAAATCATTTCAAGTGCAAGAACTCTCTATTATGCTTCCTAATCAATGCAATGGTGAGTCGTGGAAATCCTTACATACATAGTCCCAAATCTAAGGTCAACTATGCCTAACTCTATTCATGTCCCGGAGGAGAGATTAAATAACCGCTCAACCTCGCACTCGAATAAAGTTGCAATGAGCTCTAGGGATTCCAAGTGATAAATCGCTTCCTAATTATAGACCTAACCCTTTGGTCCAGGCGGAACGTCCCTAGCCACAATTAAGCCCTAGATACTAAGATCCCCTAAACGCTTCACTCCATTGCACGCGCAACTAGGCCTAAGCGGAGGTTCATCCCTTAGACCATTCACTTTATTATGGCCGCAAAGAACTCAAGGAACGGAGGTAGAATCTATCATGTCGGAGGGGAAAGGGGACGCTCTTGTACCTCTTGACTCACCCCTCAACCCTCTCCAACCTAACTTTGTCTAACGCTCGTGGTGTGTCACTCACTCACAAGGTTACCAACAAGAACTCTCAACCCTAGTGTTACTCTAGGGGAAATGTTCATACAATCAAGAATTCAAGGTTGGAACTCACAATAAACATCAATTTATTGAAAGCATAATAAAGACGTTTAAAGAAACGAATACATCCGAGGGTTCACAATCACCCAAGTACCCACTAGGGGTTTAGCTCTCCATGGAGCTAAGTACAATCAAAGAAATTGAATGTAAAAGCAATGAATCCATAAAGAAAACCCCTCGATGGTCGTGTCGATGGTCTTGCGGAGAGTCCTCTACTCGTCATCCATAGATTCCCTCGTCCGGTATAGGATACGCCTCGACGGAAGCTCCCCAACCAACCTTCTTCCTCAGGAATGATGATGTTGGAGCCATAGAACCTCTCCAAAACCTTGGCCAATACCCCTCAAAACCCTAGCCGAAGCCCTCTCTCAAGTTGGGGAAAAGATGGAGAAAAGAATACCAAAATCAGGGCTGAATCGGCTTTAAATAGGGTTGGAATCGGGCAACTCCACGAGTGTGGACGCTACACGCGCCCGTTCGGAATTTCCACACGGGCGTGGATAATTTCCACACGCCCGTGTGGATTATCTGTTTCTCTAATTTCTCGGCCGGCTGTTAACAGTGCTGCTAAACAATTGCTACAGTATTGCTACAGCCTTCGGCCTGAATAACTTCCCAATTCCATACTTTCATCGGGGTAACCCAAACGGCACACGTTCACATATTGAATCACTTGTTTCTTCAATGATATACATGTTGGTGGAGCTCTTGTTCTTATATGTATAGGTCGCAATGCTCGAGTGTGACTGCCTTTGTGCCCCTCCAAATGGATGTGCTCACTTGAATGCGAGGAGGTTGGCACACAATCTAGCATCTTACACCTGTCCTATGTCTTCGCGTTTGAACTTTAGCAAGATCTCCTCCAAAATAAGTGCATTATGATCCACATTGGCTTATTTCCTTCATACTCGGCCTCACAGCCCTACCTGCGTAAAAGTAACATAAAAAACACACATATTAATGTAAAAACCTGAGAAAAGTAATGCTCAACATAAGGAATAAACGCTTCTCATTCATATCGCACAAGCACTTATCATATGGCATTCGACATCGAGTTCCTTTTTAGGAGAGCTATTGGGGGGCTTTTGTCAGCATTGATTCGGCAAAATGTACTGTATGTTTGACAAAGGAGTCCTTGGAGAAGACGAGGTGGCTCCTCAAAACCATTGATAAGTGCTTATGTATATGTAATATAAAGTATTCTTTTTCTTACGTTGAGCATTATTTTTCTCAGATTTTATTGCTTATTCATGTGCATATGTGTTATTTTTTGCATTTAGGGTTGTGGAGACAATTATGGAAGAAAAGAACCAAAAGTAGATTGTGGATGCATTTGTTGAGGAAGTTCTTGGATTGAACAAACATGAAGACACAATTTGTTCTCAAAGTCATGTGGGTGTGTGCTAACCTCTATTATGCTCAAGCGAATATACAAAGTGGAGGGGCACAAAAGCAGTCACACTCATATGTTTCGACTTGTGCAATACTAGCAAGATCTTCGTCAATGTGATTTCATTGAAGACGCGACGCGGTCTACCGCATGGTTGGGTGCTCATTCTTGTGGCCTTGATGAAAAGAGTGGATTCGGGAGCATTTGGGGAAATACTGTAGCAGTTTAATGTAGCAAATCACTGTAAAAATTACTGTAGTAGTTAATGTTCACCGCTCGCATGAAACAAGTTCTTGAAATCTACATGACCATGTTGATGCTCGATTCCAGCCCCTATAAATGCCGTGATTTGAGACCTTCTGAAGGATCTTTTTCCCATCTTTTTGCCCACCTTTGGAGGCGCTCGTGGCAAGGGTTTGGAGAGGCTTTGGTTAGGTTTTTGGAGAGGTTCTACGCCTTTAACATCGTGTTCGTTTGGAAGAGAGCTATTGTGGGAGCTTTCATTAGCATTGATTTGGCGAGGTGTACCCTAGGTTGACAAGGGGGTTTTATCTATGGATTGCATGCATATACTTCCAATTTCATTGTTGATTGTGTATTGCTCCATGGAGAGCTAAACCCCTAGTGGGTGTTTGGACTTGTAAACCCTAGGATGATTTTGTTTCATTGACTCTTATTATGTTTCTTTAATTGATGTTTTAATTGAGTTTCAACCTTCAATGCTTGTTGAATTGATTTTCCCTTAGAGTAACACTAGGGTCGAGAATCTATCTTGGTAATCCTTGTGAATGAGTGACACTTCATTAGGGTTAGATAAAGCAAGGTTGGAGAGGGTTGAGAGGGTGAGTCGAGAGGCAGCGGAACTTCCTCTTTCCTTTTCGATGTGATTCATCCTACCTTCACATTCGAAGAGTTCTTCATGGTTATGATAAAGTGAAGTGCTAAGAAAAGAACTCCATTGGGGCTTAGTTGCGCGAGCAATAGAGTAAAGTGTTGAAGTAATCTTTAGTGCTGGGCTTAATTGTGACTAGGGGTCTTTCACTTGGACCAAAGGGTTAGATCTATATTAAGGAATAGGGTTTATCACTTGGGGTCCCTAGAGCTTTAAACAACCTTTCACAGTGTGAGGCATCGAGAGTATTCTTTTCCACTGGGACATAGTATAGGGTTAGTCACGATTGACCTAAGGTTTGGTACTCTGTGTATTTGGATTTCCATGACTCGTTAAACATCAGTTAGGAGACATAATGATTAGTCTTGCACTTGAAACAATAGTCCTAGGGTGAGCAATGTCCGGGTTCCCCATTTTTATATCGATTGCCTCTCCTGATTTCTATTATGTCTCTTTCTTCTTTTTTTTATTTTCATTTGTATTGAAATTGTTTACACATTCCTTCAATCATTTTCACTATAGCTAAATAGCAATACTTGTGTTTTCGAGCACTATTTTCTGTGGATACGACTACCTACTCACCGGGGTACTTTATTACATCGACAATTCGTGCACTTGTGTCACACACACACAAGAGGTGTGTCAACCATCGCCATAGATGACAAGAGGGTTATCTCTATGGATTGCTTGTACTTATTTTTGATTTCATTGTTGATTTTGTATTGCTCGATGGAGAGCTAAACCCCAAGCAGGTGCTTGGACTTGTAAACCCTAGGATGATTATGTTTCCTTTAACTGAAGTTTTAATTGACTTTCACTCTTGTGTGCTTGTTGATTCAATTTTTCCTTAGAGTGACACTAAGGTCGAGAATCTATCTAGGTAATCCTTTGAAGAGGTCACAACTTCATTAGGGTCAAACTTAGAAAGATTGAAGAGGGTTGAGAGAGTGAGTCAAGAGGTAGTAGAATGTCCGCTTTCCCTTCTGACATGATTTATCCTACCTCCATGTTCCAACGGTTCTTTGCGGTTACAATAGAGTGAAGTGCTAAGAGGCAAACTCCACTGGGGCTTAGTTGCGCAAGCAACACAGTGAAGTATTGTAGTAATCCTTAGTATTAGGGCTTAATTGTGAGTAGGGGTCTTTCGCCTGGACCAAAGGGTTAGATCTATATTGGGGAATAAGGTTTATGACTTGGAATCCCTAGAGCTTCAATCAGTCCTACACAATGTGAGGCATCGAGAGTATCCCTTTCCATCGGGGCATAGTGTAAAGGATTAGTCACGATTGACCTTAGGTTTGGTACTCTGTGTCTTTGGATTTTCATGACTCACTAAACATCAGTTAGGAGATATAATGATTAGTCTTGCACTTGAAACAATAGTCCTAGAGTGAGCAATGTCTGCGTTCCCCATCTTTCTATCGATTGTCTCTCCTTATTTCTATTGCGTTTCTTTTTTCTTTTCTTTATTTTTATTTGTATTGATATTTTTTACACATTCCTTCAATCATTTTTACTATAGTTAAATAAAAATACTTGTGTTTTTGAGCACTATTCCCTGTGGATATGACTATTCAATCACCGAGGTACTTTATTACTTCGACAACCCGTGCACTTACGACATACACACCCAAGGGGTGTGTTAACCATCGACATAGATGACAAGGGATTTATCTCTATGGACTACTTGTACTTATTTTTGGTTTCATTGTTGATTTTGTAATGCTCCGTGGAGAGCTAAACCCCTAGCGGGTGCTTGGACTTGTAAACCCTAGGATGATTATATTTCCTTTAACTGAAGTTTTAATTGATTTTCACTCTTGTGTGCTTGTTGATTCAATTTTCCCTTAGAGTGACACTAGGGTCAAGAATCTATCTAGGTAATCCTTTGAAGAGGTCACAATTTCATTAGGGTCAAACTTAGAAAGATTGAAGAGAGTTGAGAGAGTGAGTCGAGATGTAGTGGAATGTCCGCTTTCCCTTCTGACGTGATTTATCCTACCTCCATGTTCCAAGGGTTCTTTGCGGTTACAATAGAGTGAAGTGCTAAGAGGCAAACTCCACTGGGGCTTAGTTGCGCAAGCAACACAGTGAAGTATTGTAGTAATCCTTAGTATTAGGGCTTAATTGTGAGTAGGGGTCTTTCGCCTGGACCAAAGGGTTAGATCTATATTGGGGAATAAGGTTTATGACTTGGAATCCCTAGAGCTTCAATCAGTCCTACACAGTGTGAGGCATCGAGAGTATCCCTTTCCACCGGGGCATAGTGTAAAGTATTAGTCACGGTTGACCTTAGGTTTGGGACCGTGTGTCTTTGGATCTCCATGACTCATTAAACTTGAATTAGGAGATATAACATTAGTTTAGCACTTGAAACAATAGTCCTAGGGTGAGCATTATCGGAGAACCCCATTTTACCATCGATTGCCTCTCTTTATTCCTTTTGCTTTTTCTTTTCTCTTTACTTTTATTTGCATTGATATATTGATGCAACATCATAAATTGGTTTTCACTTTAGCTAAATAGCAATATTTCTTGTTTCCAAACATCTATTCCATGCGGATTCAACTACCCACTCACCGGGTATTTTATTACTTCGACGACCCATGCACTTGAGGTACACACACGCAAGGGGTGTGTCAGAGATCCACCACTAAAGAAGGAAGGATTCTTAGGATCGAGAAGCGGCCTTCGGCTAGGGGAAGCGTTATTCGGCAACCTAGACGGGGGAAGCGTTATTCGGCCCAATCTCCACCTCCTTATTCATCATTTTGCTTAGGAAGTATCATCTATGAACTCTTATTGTGTTTTGCTGGCACACTAGGCCCCCCAAGGCCACCGAATGTCGGTGAAGCTTGGGGGGTTCATCATGTATTTTGGATGACTGATGCTTGATTATAATGCTTGGATTGATTTGTGACTTAATTCATTGCGCTTCATGCTTAGAACTACTTATGGGGATATCCATAGTTCTTTCTTGAGTTATACACGTCGATGTGAGATACTCATGTGTATTAGATCGTGAATGAATTAAAAGGGGTTTCTTATGCCTACATACCGAGAGATTGGATGTCGGTAGCCCTCTGATCTTCATGGGTAAATTTAAGTTGAGTGCACCCTTGTCTTGGGATTTCCATGTTTTTAATGCAATTGTAGGGGTGTTGGTTAGTAAGAGATTCCGATCAACATTTGTATGGGATTAGGTATTAATCACCGAGAAATTGGGTTGATCTAATCTAGAGATCTCTTGGTCCAAATCACCATTGCATCTTTTGTTCTTTATCCTTGTATCATGATGACCCCTCAAGGGGATCCACATCCATAGGCCTTTGCACTTTATTGTTGTCCTTGTAATCTCTAACTTAATTCTTTAATTTTTATAGCCATATCTTATGTATTTTCTTGCATCTAGTCGAGTAAATTCTCTTTCTTAAGATGTTGGGATATATAGTAAGTGGCGAAAGAGTAATAGTAGATCCTTAACAGCGAGGAATAAGATCCTTATGTTTTCTCTTTTAATATAATGTTTTAGTTGTTAGAGGTACAATAAACAATGCTAACTGATTTTAGATGCATTGCATTCCTTTTCTGGTTGTTTGTTATATATAATGACTTTGTATAGATATAAGTACACCAATTATGTTGCTGTTAGATCAACAATGTTATAATTAAAAACAAAATTAAGAGAAACATCAATTTACTAGTGGTCTGCATCTTCCAAATTGTAAGTACATCGCAAGCATTATCCTTTATTCAGTACTTCATATGTAAATGTATCACAAGAATAGTGAGGAAAAGATCTGGTAATTTGAGCTTTGTATAATTAAATTAGTGTTGAGCAAAAGATGGTTCTTTTGCTGCAAAGTTCATATATTTGATGCCTAATTAATCTTTTTCGATCATCAAAGTTTGATCTTGCCCTACCAAGAAAATAATGTAATGGTATTCTTTTACATATTTTTATTAAATTGTGGTGAGATTACAATGTGGTGTTCCCATTTTCTTTTTAGTTAAGGGAAAAGAAAACTTTATTTCATGGTTGTTTGATCTTTTGAGATGCTTATGGTTGTTTGATCTTTTGAGATGCTTATGTCTTGATTGTGGATTAGTGAGTTTTGTATTGTTACATTGTTTAGACTTTTGGATGAATAAGATTGGACTTTTTTATATGTTTTGTAGATTTTAGAGGATTCATGGTTGAAGATCTAGAGGGTTGAAGATTAAGAGCATACATGAAGCTTTTTTACTTTTTGTAATTAAGACAAAAAATATTTTGTAATAAAAATAGACAAATAGTGTAAAAGTCTTTACATTTTGTTATTAATCAAAATACATTGCACTTGAGCTCATTATTTGTCAATAAAAGTCAATGAAATTTAATTTACAGGTTATACAAATTTATTTATTAGTTTTTACATTTTGAATGTATTGAAATATTTATTTTTTTGATTTATAGGTCAAACAAATTTATTTATTATTAGTAGGAAAATAAATTAAAATTCAATTCAATTAATGAACAAATTTAGAGGTGGTTATAACCGCCTTTAAAAGTATGAACATGTAAGAAATTATTAGCTATAAAGGCAGTTATAACCACCTCTAAAACTATTGAGAAGTAATGAAAACTTAGTAGGAGGTGGTTATAACCATCTCTAAAACTATTGAGTGATAAAAACTTAGTAGCTATGGAGGCGGTTATAACGGCCTCTATCACTTATAATTTTTAGAAGCGGTTATAATCACCTTTATAACTATTGAGAAGTATTGAAAACTTAGTAGTTATAGAGACAGTTAAAACCACCTCTAAAACTATTGAGGGTGGTTGCTTCCCCACAAGTGCAAGGGATCGCCAAGTAATACCTTGTGCAATAGCTTAAGGATCCTATTCCACGAGGCTAAGGAGCTCCTATTACTCCTCCATCACCTATTATCTAACCTTACCACTTAAACATGGTGAACTATTCTAAAACATGCAAGAATGTAAACAAGTTACAAGTACAAGAATTACCAAGTAACACAAGAGATCACAAGAGCAACAATGAGGTGTAGAGGCCTAGGGATGAGGATCCCCATGAGGGGTCATCATGATATATGGATGCATAAAAATAACATAGCAAGGGTGATTTAGACTGAAGGATCTCAATATTAGTTCAACCACAATTTCTTGGCGGTTAAACCCTAATTCCATACTAATGATGATAAGGATCTATACCTAATCACATTCCTATGATCACATTAAGTAAAGGAAGATCACACGATTAGGATACACTTAACCTAAGTTTATCCTCATGGTTCGGAGGCCCTACCACATCTAAATTCTCGGTATGTTGTTCTAAGAATACCCCTTTTAGCTCATTAATGATCTAGTACATGCGAGTAGGTCACATCTACATGTACAACTCAACAAAGAACTAAGGATCTCTCCAACTAATAGTTCTAGGCATGAAGAGCAATGAGCCAAACCATAAACCACACTAATGCATTCCAATTAAAAGCATAGCATCCATAATACATGATGAAGCCCCTAAGGTTCACCTACATCCGGTGGCCTTGCGGTCTAGTGTGCCATCATACAAACAAATATAACAAACTCAAGAAACACAAGAAACAAATACGTAAGTGGCACTCCCTAGTCCAAATGATGATAAAGAAGAGCAATGTAGGCCGAATGACGCTTCCCCTAGCCAAATGAGTGCCGAATTCTCCTCCCTTGATGGTGAAGCTCTCCCTTGAAGTTTAAGCTCTTGATCACCTCCAAGCCTCAAGACAAGCTCTACAAAGATGTCTTCATTTTTCTCTCATCCTCTCCAAGTGTTGGCTGCCAAAAGATCCCTCAAGAAGTCCTCACAATACTCCATAAACCCTGCTCCCCCACCCCAAGTATACTCCCTGTATGAAGGCCGTATATGGCTCAAAATAAGACCCAAAACTCCCCAAAAACCATGCCATACGGGGTCAATGAGGGGGCCAATGGTGGCCTCATTGAGGTAGTATGCCTTCAAGCAAATTCTTCTCTTCTCTGGCTACAATGTTCATCCCGGGGTCAATACGGGTCAACATTGAGGCCATATGGCCTGGATCAATTCCTGGCTCAAAAATTCTCCAAGTGCTACAGTGGATACTACAGTAATCTTGCTACAGTACCACTGATACAGTACTCCATCTACGGTAATTTGCTACAATATATACGCTACAGTACATTGCCCTGGTTTTCTTTTCTTTTTTAGCCCAAATCGTATCCTCGTGTCCTCCAAGGCTAATACATGCCCTGCAAAGCAAATAATACTCGATTAAGCATAAAACAGGCATCAATTCTTATAAAACTACATGCTAAATGTATCAAATACATACACTAAAATATAGACATTTAGATACTTATCAGAGGGGTAATGAAAACTTAGTAGCGAAAGAGGCGATTATAACTACCTCTAAAACTATTGAGGAGTAATGAAAAGTTAGTAACTATAGAGGCAGTTATAACCACCTCTAAAACTATTGATAGATAATGAAAACTTAGTAGCTATAGGGGCAGTTATAACCGCTTCTACTTTTGTTATTCAAAACCGCTTCCGTAGATGAAACTTACCCCAACGGTTGGTACAAACTGGCTCTAGAATATAGAGTCGGCTTGATACGAGGCAGTTTAGAAGTGGGTGAAAAAACCAATGCTATACCTACAGAGGCGTTTATAACCGCCTCTATAGGGCTTGAAAACCACCTCAAAAGCACTTTTTTGGTGTAGTTTTAGGTGAATGAATGCATTAATAATAGTGTATGACATCCTTTTCATTTTTTTCTAAGGCGTATTACAGATACATGGTTATTTTTGTACATGCTTGAGAAGCATGATTGATTAAAAAGACCACATAAATCGTTGTAATGATTGAGGACCATGATTAGATTTTGTTAGTGAGATCTTAACTTAATGTAACTTAATTTCTAAATCCTCCCTAGTTAATAGATTGTTATGAGTGGTTAATGATGTTGTGAAGGCTAGAGCATTTTGTACAAACATGTCTAAGGGGATGATTGATCTCATGATTGTTTGTGTGATACACTAATACAAGAGTGTGGTTCTTATCAAGAAGGATGACTTCATGGATTCATCGATATTAAGAATGATCGGTGAAACCTTACATGTTTATCAGTGATTCGTTCTTATATGTAAGGAAACAAATAGACACTTACCAGTAAACATGTGAAGAAGATAAGAAAATCCTGCTACAAACCACCCCCAATAGCCATCTTCTTTTGGTAAGGTATCATCCTTCACCAAGCATGCATGGAAATCCTGCTACAAACCACTGAGAAGTGCTTGTCCATAAGTAATATGAAGTATTCTTTTATTACATAAACCATCACTTTTATCTGATTTTATCACTTATTCGTGTGTATTTGTGTTCTTTTGTACATGTATAGTTATGGAGACAAAGTTGGATAAAAGAAAGCAAAAGTAGATCGTGGATGTGATTGTGGTGAAGTTCTTTGATAGAGCAAAGGTGAAGACATAAGTTGTGCTCAAAGACATATGGGTGTGTGCCAACCTCCATTGTGCTCAAGAGAAAACACAAAGTGGAGGGGCACAATGGCAGTCATACTCACTTGTTCCGACTCGTGCAACATTAGCAAGAGCTCGGTCAATGTGGTTTCATTGAAGACATGCCATGATCTACCGCATGGAGGTGTGCCCATTCATGTGGCCTCACTGAAAAGAGTGCAACATTAGTAAGAGCTCATAGAAAATTGATTTCTAGAAATCCACACGGCCATGTGGAAATTCCACATGGCTTTGTGGATGCCCGATTCCAGCCCCTATAAATACCACGTTCTTAGGATTCTTTGGGGATCTTTTTCCTATCTTTTACCCATCTTTAGAGGTGCTAGCAGCTATGGTTTGGAGAGGCGTTTGCTTGGTTCGAGGACCGGTTCTACGACAATCAACATCGAGTATAAGGGATGTGAGTGCCTTCACATACTCCAGGACAGTGGTCGTTTGCCTCAACTACTTCAAGAAGACCCTTACAACTGATTGCTTCCCCGCAAGTGTACGGGATCGCCAAGTAATACCTCGTGTGAAGACACGAGGATCGTATTCCATGGGGCTAAGGATCTCCTATTACTCCTTCTTGAGCTATTATCTAGCCTAAGATCTCAAGCGATGAATTTTACTCTACTAAATGTAATTATAGCTAAAACGATATTTGCCAACAAATTAAAGAGAACACGCAATAAGCAAGCAAGAGAATCAATGAAATGCAAAGGCCTATGGATGTGGATGCCCTTGAGGGGTTATCATGCAACATGGATGATAATCTAAAGATGTAAGGGTAAAATGGACCATGAGATTCCAAGATTAGAACAACCCCAATTTCTCGGCGATTGAACCCTAATCCCATACGAACATAGATAGGAATTTCTCCCAAATCTATATCCCTACGATTACATTAAGTATGAGGAAATCTCACTTAGGAGTAAACCTACTCTTCTTCGGATTAAACCTACATGGAGGGCTACCAAACACCCGATTTCTCCGCGTGATCATACAAGTATCCCCTTCTAATCCATTCATGATCTAATACATGCGAGCAAGTCACATCTACATGCATCACTCATAAAAGAGCTACGGATTTTTCCTTAGTGTAGCACTTAGCATGAAAACAATGGATTAAATCTCAAAATTAGCAAAACATGGAATTAACAAGTTATCATCCAACATACATGATAAAACCCCCCAAGGTTTACCAACACCCGGTGGCCTTGGGGGTCTAGTGTGTCATCATCCGACAACAAGCAATACAAACAAACAAAACATGAAACAAAAGCATAAATGACACTCCCTAGATGAAATGGTGGACGAGGGGGTGAAGAATATGCCGAATAACGCTTTCCCCGGCAAAGGAGTGCCCAATGATGTTTCCTCTAGCCGCGGGTCTCCTTCCTTCAAATCATGGTAGATCTCCCCTTGAATGAAGTTGCCTTATTGTCTTGAGAATCTTGGACCTTGGGCTTGGATGATCTTCTAGCATCCTTTCCCTTCTTCTCCTCCCTAAGGTCACCACAAACCTCTCCATTGTCTCCCCAAAATATGCCTAGAAAAAGGTCTAACAAAAGGTGCTTGTTCTGCCCTAAAAGTTGGTATTTATACCCCCCGAGGCATACGGGTCGTATGGGGGTCGTATAACACTCAAAAACCCTCGATTCGCGATCCATACGGGGTGCATACGGCCTCCATATGGCCCCGTATACTGGGTAGTATGGAAATCTGGGCAGACACTGCAAATCATTCCGCTGCTACAGTGCATACGGCCCCCATACTGGGTAGTATGGGGGTAGTATGAAATTCCTGTTTTCTTCTCTTTTCGTCCAAATGATATCTTCTTGTTCTCCATGGCTTCCTTATGCCCTACAAAGTAAATAATAGATGATTAAGCGCAAAACAGGCATTAAACCTCACAAAATACATGCAAAGTGAATACGATATATACATGAAAACAACAACCCACCCTATGTTACAAGGAAGAAATTGATCACACAGTTCCTTCTTTAGCTCCTCCCATGAGCTGAAGGTCTTCTATCTTGCCAATGCATCAAAGACTTGTGACACATTCTGAATTGCGTGTGTGTACCGCAAGTGCACGGGTGTCAAAGAAATAAAGTACCCCACTGAGTGGGTAGTCGAATCCACAGGGAATGGAATAACTAATTATGATGAAATAAACTAATTGCAAGAATATTAATAGTTGTATAGTCAAAATCAATAGTTGTGATGAAATAAACTAATTGCAAGAATATTAATAGGCAAGCAAAGGGGAAAGATAGAAAGTAAAGGAGATCTTAATCAATAAAGATGAGGTACTTGGGTAATGCTCCCCCTAGGATCTAATATGGAGCTTAAAACTTGCTAAATGCTTCTAAACCGAATTTAATGAGTCGGGGTTATGAAAGAACAACCGACCCTTTCCTCCAAGCCACCAGTAATAGTTCCGACAAGGTCCCAGTGGAGAAATCACTCAATCTCAACACCTCACACCCCATATGACAGCAATAAGATCTAAGGATACCTAAGAGTGAAACCGATTCCTAAAGATAGATGTAGCCATACTTCTAGGCGAAAGATCCCTAACCCCAGAGACACCCCCTTGCGTGTGACCCGCAAGTGCATGGGTTTGTCGAAGTAATAATTCCCAGGTGAGTAGGTTATTGTATCCACAGGGAATAGTAATTAGAACACAAATATTGCTACTTAACTAGGTGAAGATGGAACAATAGTGGTGTGGATAAAATCAATGTAAAAAAAACTAAAAAAAAATAAGAAAGAGAAGCATGATAAAATGAGAGGAAAGGCAATCGATAAAAAATGGGGCACTCGGACATTAATCCCTCTAGGATTATTGTTTCAAGTGCAAGACCAACTATTATGTCTCCTAACTGATGCTTAATGAGTCATGGATATCCTAAGATACAGGGTCTCAAACCTAAGGTCAACGGTGACTAACTCTACAATATGCCCTGGTGGAGAAATTAATCATTCCCAACACCTCACACTGTGTACAGTTGCAAGAAGCTCTAGAGATTCCAACTGATAAACCCTATTCTTTTAAGTAGATCTAACCCCAGACACTAAGGATTATTTAAACACTTCACTCTGTTGCTTGTGTAACTAAGACCCAGCGGAGTTCCTCTCTTATCACTTCAGTCTATTGTGACCGCCAAGAAGTTTTGGAACACAGACGTAGGATAAATCACACCGAAGGGGAAAGGGGACGCACCGCTACCTCTCGACTCACCCTCTCAACCCTCTCCAATCTTTCTTTGTCTAACCCTCATGGTGTGTCACTCACTCACAAGGATTACCAATGGAGATTCTGACCCTTAGTGTCACTGATTGATCGCCCGCAAGTGTACTGGGTCACCAAGTAATACCTTGAGCAAAAGCCCAAAGGATCGTATTCCACGGGTCTAAGGAGCTCCTATTACTCCTCCATCGCTTACTTTCTAACCTTACAACTTAACCATGGTATACTACTCTAATACATGCAAGAATATAAATAGAACACAAGTATAACAATTCCAAGGTAAGCAAGGAGATCGCAAAAGTAATGATAATAAAAATAGGCCTAGGGATGAGGATCCCCATGAGGGGTCATCATGGTATATAGATGCATGGTAAGAGTAAAGCAAGGATGATTTAAACTGAAGGATTCCAAGAATAGTTCAACCCCAATTTCTCAGCGATTAAACCCTAATCCCACACAATTGTCGATAAGGATCTCTCCTTAATTGCATTCCTATGATTGCATTAAGTGTACGGAAATCCCGCAATAAGGATATACTTACTCTAAGTGTATCCTTAATATTCGGAGGTTACTGACACCCAATCTCTCGGCATATCGATACAAGAATACCCCTTCAGGCTCATTCAAGATCTAGTACATGTGAGTAGGTCACATCTACACATACAACTCAATAAAGAACTAAGGATCTCTCCATTTTATAGTTCTAGACATGAAGAACAATGAGCCAAGATATAAATCAACCCAAATGCATTTGACAAGGTCCCCTTGCTTATATCCCGCAAGTGCACTGGTTTGTCGAAGTAATAATCCCGGGTGAGCGGGGTCGAATCCACAGGGAGTAGGGAGTAAAGACAATTAATTCGATTCTTAGCTATGTAGAGTATCAATAATGATAAGTGTGATAATGATTCAATTCTCAGAAATTAAAAGCAACAAGTAAGAGAGCAAAAGTAAGGAGGAGGCAAGGCAATCGATAAAGATGGGGTACTCGGATGATGCTTCACCTAGGATAATCGCTTCAAGTGCAAAAACTCTCTATTATGCTTCCTAATCAATGCAATAGTGAGTGGTGGAAATCCTTACATACATAGTCCCAAATCTAAGGTCAACTATGCCTAACTCTATACATGTCCCGGAGGAGAAATCGAACAATCTCAACACCTCGCACTCGCATAGAGTTGCAATGAGCTCTAAGGGATTCCAAGTGATAAATCTCTTCCTAGATTTAGACCTAACCCTTTGGTCCAGGCGGAAGGTACCTAGCCACAATTAAGCCTTAGATACTAAGATCACCTCAACGCTTCACTCCATTGCACGCGCAACTAGGCCCCAGTGAGGTTTCATCCCTTAGACCATTCACTCTATTATGGCCGCAAAAGAAACCTCGAGGAACAGAGGTAGAATCTATCACATCGGAGGGGAAAGGGGATGCTCCTGCACCTCTCGACTCACCCTCTCAATCCCTCTCCAACCCTAGCTTTTGTCTAGCAGCTCGTGGTGTGTCACTCACTCACAAGGTTACCAACAAGAACTCTCAACCCTAGTGTCACTCTAGGGGAAATGTTCATACAATCAAGCATTCAAGGTTGGATCTCACAATAAACATCAATTTATTGAAAGCATAATAAAGAGTTCAAAGAAACGAATACATCCTAGGGTTCACAATCACCCAAGTACCCACTAGGGGTTTAGCTCTCCATGGAGCTAAGTACAATCAAAGAAATTGAATGTAAAAGCAATGAATCCATAAAGAAACCCCCTCGATGGTCGGGTGTCGATGGTCTTGTGGAAAGTCCTCTACTCGCTCGTCCAAGGATTCCTTAAGTCCGGTATAGGATACGCCTCGATCGAAGCTCCCCTACCAACCTTCTCCCTAATGGAATCACGATGTCGGAGCCGTAGAACCTCTCCAAAACTTTGGCCAATACCCTCAAAACCCCTAGCTGAAGCCCTCTCCTAAGTTGGGGAAAAGATGGAGAAAAAGAATACCAAAATCGGGGCTGAATCGGCTTTAAATAGGGTCGAATCGGGCAACTCCACGGGGCGTGGGACGCTACACGCACCCGTGCAGGGAATTTCCACATGGGCGTGGATAATTTCCACACGCCCTGCAGTGGATTCTCTGTTCTCGATTTCTCGGTACATGTGAACGTTGTTGCTACGATGAATTACTACGATTGCTTGTGTGATATGAATGTGAAGCATTATTTCCTTATGTTGAGCATTACTTTTGTCGGATTTTTACACTAATATGTGTGTTTTTATGTTACTTTTATGCAGGTAGGGTTGTGAGGCCGAGTATGAAGAAAAGAAGCCAATGTGGATCATAATGCACCGATTTTGGAGGAAATCTTGCTAAGGTTCAAACGCGAAGACATAAGTCGGGTGTGAGATGCTAAAGTGTGTGCCAACCTCCTCGTATTTGAGTTAGCACAACCATTTGTAGGAGGACAAGGGCAGTCACACTCAAGCATTTTGACTCATGCACATAGAACAAGATCTCCACCAACTTGTCCGTCATTAAAGAAGCAAAGCGATCCACGACGTGAACGTGTGCCCGTTTGCGTCACCTCGATGAAAGTATGGACTCGGGAAGTCTTTTTAGGCGGGCATCGTAGAGAAAGCAATCGAGAAACACTGTTCAGAGCCGCCGAGAAAACAGAATTCGAGAATCCACAGCAGTGTGGAAATTATACACGCAGTGTGGAAATTCCCCATGGGCATGTGTAAAATCCACAAGCCATTGTGGTCGCCCGATTCCAGCCCTATTTAAGGCCGATTCAACACTGATTTCAGCATTCTTTTCTCTATCTTTTCCCCAACTTGAGAGAGGGTTTCAGCTAGGGTTTTGAGAGGTATTGGCTAAGGCTTTGGAGATGTCCTACGGCTCCGACATCATCATTCCTGAGGAAGAAGGTTGGTAGGGGAGCTTCCGTCGAGGCGTATCCTATACCAGACAAGGGAATCCTTGGACAACGAGTAGAGGACTTTCCACAAGACCATCGACAAGACTATCGAGGGGGTTTCTCTATGGATTCATTGCTTTTACATTCTATTTCTTTGATTGTACTTAGCTCCATGGAGAGCAAAACCCCTAGTGAGTACTTGGGTATTTGTGAACCCTAGGATGTATTTGTTTCATTGAATCTCTTTATTATGCTTTCAATTAATTGATGTTTGTTGTGAGTTCCAACCTTGAATGCTTGATTGTATGAACATTTCCCCTAAAGTGACACTAGGATTGAGAGTTCTTGTTGGTAACCTTGTGAGTGAGTAACACACCACGAGCGTTAGACAAAGCTAGGTTGGAGAGGGTTGAGATGGTGAGTCGAGAGGTACAGGAGCGTCCCCTTTCCCCTCTGATGTAATAGAGTAAATGGTCTAAGAGATGACCCTCCGATGGGGCTTAGTTGCGCGTGCAACGGAGTGAAGCGTTGAGGTGATCTTAGTATCTACGGCTTAATCGTGGTTGGGGACCTTCCACCAGGAACAAAGGGGTAGGTCTATAATTAGGAAGAGATTTATCACTTGGAATCTCTAGAGCTCTTTGCAACTCTATTCGAGTGTGAGGTTGAGAGGTTATCTAATCTCTCATCCGGGACATGTATAGAGTTAGGCATAGTTGCCCTTAGATTTGGGACTATGTAATTAAGGATTTTCACAACTCACCATTGCATTGATTAGGATGCAAAATAGAGGGTTCTTGCACTTGAAAAAATTATCCTAGGCGGAGCATTATCCGAGTACCCCATCTTTATCGATTGCCTTACCTCCTCCTTTACTCGTGTTCTCTTACTTGTTGCTTTTACTTTTGAGAGTTGAATCATTATCACACTTATCACAACTGATCTTTCACATAGCTAGGAAGCGGATGAAATATTTTTATTCCCTACTCCCTGTGTATTCGATACCCGCTCATCCGGGATTATTACTTCGACAAACCAGTGCACTTGCGGGATATACGCAAAGGGACCTTGTCAGCCATCATATAAACAAGTGTCACAAACTCAACAAAAACAAGAAATAAAAGAATAAATGGCACTCCTTACTCCGAATGATGAAGAAGAAGAACAATGTCGGCCAATTGATGCTTCCTTTAGCCCAAGGAATGCCGAATGCTCCTCCTCCCTTGATGATGAAGCTCTCCCCTTGAAGTTCAAACTCTTGATCACCTCCAAGCCTCAAGCTAAGCTCTTCTCAGATGATGTCTTCATTTCTCCTCCTCTTCTCTAAGTGTTGGCTGCCCAAGATCTCCAAAAGTCCCCCGAAAGAGCCTCCAAAATGCCCTAATATACCCCCGGTATACTCCCTCTCCAAACCAGCCCGTATGCTCTCAAAATAGACTCAAAACACCCTCAAAATGGCCTCCATATTGGCAGTATACCGGCTCAAAATAGCCTCCAAATAGGCGGTATACTGGCTCAATGAGCTCCTCGTTGAGACTATTTAGGGTAAGCAAAAGTGCACTCCAGCTCATGTAATAGTAACCATACTGGCTCAATGCATCACCAATAGATATCAGGTAATCAGAGGAAACATGTCCTCCACCACACTCGGTGCAAGTAATCACGACCGCCACTCTATTCGAGGTTAGATGATCTAACTTCTTACTCAATGATTCCACTTGAGACGCCAACGAAGTCACTTCATCTATCTCATGAAGATCGGCCACCTTTTTCTTCTCCCTGGCATTCCATTAGTAGCTGTTTAACCCCATTTCTTCAATTAATTGACGGGTCTCATCGGGATCTTGCTACCTAAGGTGTCTCCTGCTGCCGCATCCAGGAGTTGTCTTGTACTCGGATTCAGACCATTGTAAAAGTTCTGAACAATCATCCACTCCGGGAATCCGTGTTGTGGGCACTTTCTCAGGAGCTCCTTGAACCTTTCCCACGTCTCAAATAAAGACTCCAATTCCAACTGTACAAAGGACGAGATCTCATTCCTAAGCTTTACTGATTTTCCGGGAGGGAAATATCGGCCAAGAAAAGCTTCTACCATCTCCTCCCATGTGGTAATTGATGATCTATGTAATGAGTGTAGCCACTTCTTTGCTCTCCCTTTCAAGGAAAATGGGAAGGCTCTCAACTTTATGGCATCATCAGTTACCCCATTTATCTTAAGCATGTCGCACATCTCAAGAAAGTTCTCTATATGACTGTTCGGATCCTCATCGGCCAAACCATTAAACTGTGCAGATTGCTGCAACATGTGGATGAATGCCGACTTCAGCTCGAAGTTCGGAGCTGTAATTGGGGGATGCACAATTCTCGATTATGTCCCCAATACTGAAGGTCTGGCATAATCGGATAATGTCCACTGTTACTCATTCTATTCTGCCATGATTTCAAATTCTTCTACTCCCAAATCAGCTAGATTAGAGTATTCTTGCACAAGTTCTTTCCCTTTTCTTCTCAGTATACGTTCAAGCTAGGGATCTCCTTTAATCAGTATTAAGGGGTTCCCTCGGGCCATAACTCAGAGCTGCACCAAAAAAAAAAGAAAAAAAAATCAGAACGATGATAGAATAAGAAAATATGAAATAGAATGAATAAATGAATAGCTAAGAAAACAAAGTGCAAAGCATCTCTAAACGCCTACTCCCCGGCAACGGCGCCAAAAACTTGACACGTCCGTATATGCGTGTAAACCACAAATGCACGGGTGTCGAAGTAATAATCCCACATAAGTGGGTATCGTATCTACAGAGAGTAGAGAAAAAGACACTTAAGTTGTTTCTTAACTAATGTGGAAGATGAATAGTGATAAGTGTGACAAAATATGAAATAACAAAAATAAAAACAACAAGATAGAGAGCACAAGTAAAGGAGAAGGTAAGACAATCGATAAAGATGGGGTATTCTGACATTGATCTGCCTAGGACAATCATTTCAAGTGCAAGAACCCTCTATTATACTTCCTAATTGATGCAACAATGAGTCGTGGAAATCCTTAATTACATGATCCCAAATCTAAGGTCAACCATGTCTAACTCTATACATGTCTCGGAGGAGAGATTGAATAACCTCTCAACCTCACACTCACATAGAATTGCAATGAGCTATAGGGATTCCAAGTAATAAACCCTATTTTTATGTATAGACCTAATCTTTTGGTCAAGGTGGAAGATCCCTAGCCACAATTAAGCCCTAGGTGCTAAAATCACTTCAAAGCTTCACTCCGTTGCACTCGCAACTAAGCCCCAGCGGAAGGTCATCCCTTAGCCCATTCACTCTACTATGGCCGCAAAGAACTCTTGGAACGTGGAGGTAGGATAGATCACACCAGAGGGGAAAGAGGACGCTCTGCTACCTCTCGATTCACCCTCTCAACCCTCTCCAATCTACCTTTGTCTAACTCTCATTGTGTGTCACTCACTCAGAAGAGTTACCAACAAGAACTCTCAACCCTAGTGTCACTCTTGGGGAGTATTCATACAATCAAGTCTCCAAGATTGGAACTCACAATAAACATCAATTAATTGAAAGCATAATAAAGAGATTCTGATAAGTGTCTAAATATACGTATTTTAGTATATGTATTTATTACCTCTAGCATGTATTTTTATTAGAATTGATGCCCATTTTGTACTTAATCGTGTGTTATTTGCTTTGCAGGGCATGAGAATGCCATGGAGAACACGAAGATATAATTTGGGCGAAAAATAGAAGAAAACCAGGTCACGGTAATGTAGTAAGATCGCTGCAGCAACCACTGTAGCACCTGGATAGTTTCATGTCAGGAATTGAATCATGGCATACGGCCTCAATGCTGCCCGGTATGGAGCCCAGGATGATCATTGTAGATATAAAAGAAGATGTTTGTTTGAAGGCATACTGGCTCAATGAGGTGCTCATTGAGCCAGTATAGATACTATTATGAGAGCATTTGTGGAGTTTGCCTACCCCAAACAGTGTCAATGAGGGGCTCAATGAGGTCCTCATTGAGCTCGTATACCACCCCAATGAGGTCCTCATTGAGCCCATTTTGGAGAGTGATTGTGGAGCTATATAAGGGGGTCTTTGAGGACTTTTTGGAGAGACTTCTTCTTGGCCTCTTGGGCCGCCGCTACCACACATCCTTGAGGCCTTTCGGCCATCTTCCGGCGACGATCCTTGTGGGAAACGAGCAAACATCATCACCAAGAGGGAGAGGAGCATAGGAGAAGGAGTTAGAGTGAAGTTTTAAGCCACCATTGCATCACCATTCAAGGCTTCATCAATCTAAGGAGATCAAGACCGTAGAGGGAGCTTTCTTGCATCTTTATTGTCTTTCTTTTCATTGTATGTTGTATAAGTATCCCTTGTCATGAGAGATTAACTTATTTTGGTGTTTGGATTTGGATGAACCCTAGGGTGTATTCTTGTGTATGAACTTGGAATGTTGTTCTTCATTGACTTTGATGGTTGTTTGAGATTCAATCTTTCATGCTTTCATGCCTAGAATTACATATATGGAGAGATCCGTAATTCTACTATGAGTTGTATGCGTAGATGTGACCTACTCACTTGTACTAGATCTAGGAGAGATTGAAAAGGGATACTTGTGCCTACACACCGAGAGATCGGGTGTTGGTAGCCCTCCTTTGCTAGGTTTAAGCCGAAGGATAGCAAGTTTACTCCTATTAGAGAACTCCAAGAATTTAATGCGATCATAGGTGTGTTAATCTGGAAGAGATTCCGATTGACATTCGTATGGGATCAGGGGTTAGTCACAGGGAGATTGGGGCTAATCTACTCACGAGGTCTCTAGGTCTCAATTTTCATCAATCCATCTTTAACTCATCCTAGTTTGGGACTTAATGACAGCCCTAGGTGATTCCTTGTCCAAATACTCCCTTCTCATGCTTGATACTCCCTTGTTTGTTTATATCCCTGTGCTAGTTGGTCGGTCATAGATTAGTTAGTTTGTTTTATTTTATTTCATTTGTTCTTCATACTAAGAATTGTAGGCTAGATAATAGATGAAGAGTGAGTAATAATACTTCCTTGGCCCCGTGGAATACTATGACCTTTGTGTCACTCATAGGGTATTACTTGGCGACCCCGTACACTTGCGGGAGATCAATCAAGTTTTTGGCGCCGTTGCCAGGACTTCAATGAATATTAGGAAAGCTTGTAATCTATTGCTCTAGCCATTTTTCTTTTATTTGTACATATATTTTTTTTTTATTTTATTTAACTTTGTTCTTTATATTTTCTTTTGTGCAAGGTACAATTTTCTTGGCAAATGCAAGGGGCTTGCAATTTGAATGATTCGAACACAGTTTCGGCCACTAAAGTTGATGCCCATGTTGATTATATTGAAAACCAAAGACCACAAGGAAACCCTTACAGCTCAACTTACAATCCGGGTTGGAAATACCACCCAAATTTTTCATTGAATCAAGGGAAAAATCATGAGGTTGCACCTCATCGGGGTTCAAAAATGCAACAATCACCACTAGTAAAGAGATTTACAACAGAGGACGTGTTGGCAAAATTCATGATAAATACTAAACAGAGGTTTCGAGACATCAGCACCAAATTTGATGCTCTCACCACCGACCTTCATGCCCTTGGCGCCAAATGTAATGCCCGATTTGAGGCCATCGATGCCACACTTTTGTTGGTGCAAGCTTCTCTTCACAAATTAGAGAATCGGGTTGAACAATTATTTCAAGAGAGAGCAATTGAACTTCCAACCACAAGCAACAATGAAATTGAAGAGAAATATGATGATAGTGAGGTGGATGAGAACTTTGGTGTATTGGAGGTGAAAAAGGTAGAAGAAGTGGCACAAATATCACGTGAGCTAGCCCTTAGCATGGAAGTGACTCAAATCACCAAGCACAAGAGAGAATTTTTTAGGACAATTGAAGATATGGGTAGGAGGTTGAAGCCATCCAATGACCCATCGATGCTAATGTTGGATACGTCCCAACCAAAACTTTTTCCTTGGAGGCCCAAATGATTTTTGTGGGTAATTAATGGAAGAATGACTTTGGTTGAAGAAGGAGATTTGGATAGGAGGTTTACACCGCCCAATGACCCACCGATGCCGAGTTTGAAAAATTTTCAACCATACCTATTCCCTTGAAGGCCGAAAAGGTTTTTGAGGAAGCTCCATGGCAATTCAGTCGGGAATAGAATAGGAGCGGGGAGGATGCTCAAACCATATAAGGATCCGCCCGTGTTTAAATTGCACAATTCCCGGCCCAAGCTCTTCCCATGGAGACCTAAAGGTACCATGTTCTTGGTCTCCACAAGCTCGTCATCCCGTAAGGTAATTCTTTTCTTTCATGGAAGTAGCTATGCTACATGTTGTCGAGATGAACATACCCTCTTCAAGCCTCCTTAAGGTAAGCAAGAGGTGCGTCGAGCTAATGATGTTAAACAAGCGCTTCTTGGGAGGCAACCCAAGCATTGAGGGTTTATTTTCATATTTGTTTGTTCTTTGTGTTCATGTTCATGTTCTTATCATTTTTCGTATTTTCTTAGAGTTCTGAATTTGAATAAGTCCATGTCCTGACTATTTTGTTCATCATGATCATTGTTCATGTGGTTGTTTACTTAATTTTTATTGTGGAGTAACACTTGATTTGGTCATCACTTCATGCATTAGATTGAGTATTTGAACCATTATTTTATGTCGGAGATAATTTTAGAACATATTATAGCCATGGCCATGTGTTTGGAGAAGCTAGGATGACTTTAACACTTGATTTTAGAAGCCATACGGCCTCAATGAGCTGCTCATTGAGGTCCTCAAGAAATTCCAGAAAGTTTACACTACCTCTCACGGCCTCAATGAGCTCCTCAAGACCATCCAGCAACTTTTCTCTACCTCTCACGGCCTCAATGAGCTCCTCAAGAAATTCCTTATGTTGAGCATATGATAAGTGCTTGTGCGATATGAATGCGAAGCGTTCATTCCTTATGTTGAGCATTACTTTTTTTAGGTTTTTACATTAATATGTGTGTTTTAATGTTACTTTTTACGCGAGTAGGGGTCAGTGAGGCTAAGTATGAAGGAAATAGGCCAATGTGGATCATAATGCACCTATTTTTGGAGGAGATCTTGCTAAGGTTCAAATGCAAGACATAGGACAGGGTGTGAGATGCTAGAGTTTGTGCCAACCTCCTCGCGATTCGAGCGATCAGAGAGGCAGCTACTGTAGCAATCACCGTAGCGATGATCTGCTCACACTGCCGAGAAATCGGAGAAACAGAATCCACACGGGCGTGTGGAAATTATCCACGCCCTGTGGAAATTCCACGACGGGCGTGTAGCGTCCACGCCCGTGGAGTTGCCCGATTCCAGCCCTATTTAAAGCCGATTCAGCCCCGATTTTGGTATTCTTTTCTCCATCTTTTCCCCTACATGCGAGAGGGATTCGGCTAGGGTTTCGAGGGGTATTGGCCAAGGTTTTTGAGAGGTTCTACGGCTCCGACATCGTGATTCCATTAGGAAGAAGGTTGGTAGGGGAGCTTCGATCGAGGCGTATCCTATACCGGACGAAGGAATCCTTGGACGATGAGTAGAGGACTTTCCATAAGACCATCGACATGACCATCGAGGGGGTTTCTTTACGGATTCATTGCTTTTACATTCAATTTCTTTGATTGTACTTAGCTCCATGGAGCGCTAAACCCCCTAGTGGGTACTTGGGTGATTGTGAACCCTAGGATGTATTCATTTCTTTGAACTTCTTTATTATGCTTTCAATAAATTGATGTTTATTGTGATTTCCAACCTTGAATGCTTGATTGTATGAACATTTCCCCTAAAGTGACACTAGGATTGAGAGTTCTTGTTGGTAACCTTGTGAGTGAGTAACACACCACGAGCGTTAGACAAAGCTAGGTTGGAGAGGGTTGAGATGGTGAGTCGAGAGGTACAGGAGCGTCCCCTTTTCCCTCTGACGTGATAGATTCTACCTCTGTTCCTCGAGTTCTTTGCGGCCATAATAGAGTGAATGGTCTAAAAGATGACCCTCCGCTGGGGCTTAGTTGCGCGTGCAACGGAGTGAAGCGTTGAGGTGATCTTAGTATCTACGGCTTAATCGTGGTTAGGGACCTTCCACTTGGAACAAAGGGTTAGGTCAAAATCTAGGAAGAGATTTATCACTTGGAATCTCTAGAGCTCATTACAACTCTATGCGAGTGCGAGATGTTGAGATTGTTAGATTTCTCCTCCGGGACATGTATAGAGTTAGGCATAGTTGACCTTAGATTTGGGACTATGTATGTAAGGATTTCCACCACTCACCATTGCATTGATTAGGAAGCATAATAGAGAGTTCTTGCACTTGAAGCGATTATCCTAGGTGAAGCATCATCCGAGTACCCCATCTTTATCGATTGCCTTGCATGCTCCTTACTTTTGCTCTCTTACTTGTTGCTTTTAATTTCAGAGAATTGAATCATTACCACACTTATCATTGTTGATACTCCACATAGCTAAGAATAGAATTAAGTGTCTTTACTTCCTACTCCCTGTGGATTCGACCCCGCTCATCCTGGATTATTACTTCGACAAACCCGTGCACTTGCGGGATATAAGCAAGGGGACCTTGTCAGCATACGGCCTCAATGAGCTTCTCATTGAGGTAGTATGACCCCTTGTTTTGCATGTGAACTTGGCCTCTTTTCTCTCTCTTCATTGTTCTTCTTCTCCAACCGAGCCCTAGCCTCCATGAGCTCTCTCTCCATGGCCGGATCTCTTTGGGAAGTAGATCTAGCACTTCTCCTCAAGATCTACTCAAGTGTTTTCAAGGTCTTAGTTGGTATGAAACTTGGTTGATGAAATCTTTTCTTTTCTTTTCTTCTTGTTTTCTTGAGCTTGTGTGTGGATGTTTCAAGCTTTTAGCTTGTATTTTATGGTATGAACATCATGTCTTTGTATGATCTTGAATTTTTGTGTAAATTTTTTTCGAATTCATGATTTGGGGGAAACTCTTGCAAAATGAATAGTTCCCATACTGTCTCAATACGCTCCTCATTGAGACCCGTATGGAAACTATTCACTTCATATTCTTCATGTTTTAGCCCTTCTCATGCCATATGATACATGCTTTTTGATTCCTTTCATTCTTATTTGCATTTTTATTGTTGTAGGAATGCCACAAGTCAAGAAATTTGCCTCCAAACGTCCAATAAACACAATGCCAACCCCAAAGAACCACACTTTAAGCATGCTTATCATAAGGCGAAGTGTGAAGTTTTGAAGACCAAACCATGTGGAACACTTCATCACATAGAATGGGGTATTTTGGAAATATTTGGGACGCATGAACAATTCAAGGAATTACTTTCACATGGTTTTTGGTGAATCTATTCTCAATTGATGATCCTACCTTTCACCAGCTTACTTTGGAGGTTTTGAGCAATTTCGAAGCACACCAAGACAACCACATCTTCAACATCTTGTGATGACTAGTTGGATATTTGAGCATGGACATTTGCTTTACTTCTTTAGTTTATTTCTTTGCTTTACTTTTGATGCAAGTGTGTTTGTTTAGTTGTAATAAGTTGGGAAGGGGATGCCCTACCAACCTTGTGTAGAAGTTTGCTACTCTTCATCTAGTATTGTTGTGTTTTGAGTACTCCCTATTATTTATTTTGGCAATCTTAAGGGAGCTTTGTGAGCCTCTCCACATTCCATGGAAGCCGGACCCGACATGAAAAGCTTGCAGCAACTTTTATTCGGGTCACATCTCGTCGTGTGCACAAGATAGACTAGGGAAGTTCGTTCCACCCTCCTCCATTGTTTTCATTGCATATATTACCATGCTTTTCATGATTAGTGTACATTGGGGACAATGTACAACACTAGGTGGGGGATGGGTGTATTGTATGTACTAGGGTTATTAATTACATGCTAGTGTACCCATGATGACTTATTCATTCTTGTAAAACTCTTCTAGCATGGTTTAATGAATGATGTGAGTTACATGCTTTGTGTGCTTTATTGAATCTTGTTTCACCTCTAGTATTGTCTTGTGCACTGAATCTTGTGTTGATGCGTTGGGAATAGCCAACATGACTACTCTATATCTCTTGAATGCTTAACACACATCTTTGGGTACTTGGCCTTAGAATTCTAAGTTCTTTCTTTCAATGAACTCCTAAAAACTTCTAAGTCTTGGTGAGCTAGCTCTAGTTTTGTGGCATGTAGAGTAGTCTGAAGACATGATCTAGGATGAATATGAAAAAGAAAATGAAAAAAAAATGATGAATGAATGAAAAGAAAAAAATGAGTCTATGTCAGTATTCCTCTGCTAATGAAGCATGAATGCGTCTATGTAGACTGTAATCGAGTAGTTGGGTGGCTCTTGTGCTTAACCAGCATGTGCACCCCCAGAAAGATTTTTTTGGTGCAGTCTATGTTAGTCGGACTCGAAAAAAAAAATTAATGAAATGAAAATAAAAACCCTAGTGATCTTTTTGGCTACCTACAGGAGGTTCTGAGAAAGAAAAGGGAGTTGTTCAAGTTTAGGGCTTAGAAGGATCTTACTTTTTCATTGGAGTAGCACTTAGCATTTTAAGACTGAGTACTCTTGCATGTGGAGTGATTAGCATCTAGAGCTGTACTTATTGAAGTTACTAGGCTGGACCAATTCAGGGCAGATGAAATACTAGGTTCACACACATGGCATAGATATATAAGAGGTGAGACATGATCTTTCTTTTGTGCTTAATGTTTGTAACTCATTATCTTTTTATCATTTTCCAATGTTTGTAGAGTCTTGTATTTATTTGAGCCGGAGGTAATACATTTAGCCACTTATCATTATCTTTGTTTTTCATGATGTGTTTGCTTGGGGACAAGTAAATGCTTAGGTGTGGGGATATTTGATAAGTGTCTAAATGAATGTATTTTAGTATATGTATTTTGTTACCTCTAGCCTGTATTTTTATTAGTATTGATGCCCGTTTTGTACTTAATCGTGTGTTATTTGCTTTGCAGGGCACGGGAATGCCATGGACGACATGAAGATATAATTTGGGCAAAAAATAGTAGTGGCACTGTAGCATCAACATTGTAGCAAGATCACTGTATCTACCACTGTAGCACCTGGAGAGATTCAAGTCAGGAATTGAATCATGGCATACATCCTTAGTGCTGCCCGGTATGGAGCCCGGGATGATCACTGTAGCTATAAAAGAAGATGTTTGTTTGAAGGCATACTGGCTCAATGAGGTGCTCATTGAGCCAGTATAGATACTATTCTGAGACCTTTTGTGGAGTTTACCTACCCCAAACAGTATCAATGAGGGGCTCAATGAGGTCCTCATTGAGCTAGTATACCATCCCAATGAGTTCCTCATTGGGCCTATTTTGGAGAGTTATTATGGAGGAATATAAGGGGATCCTTGAGGACTTTTTGGAGAGACTTCTTGTTGGCCTCTTGGGACGTCACCACCACACATCCTTGAGGCCTTCCGGCCATCTTCCGGCGATGATCCTTGTGGGAAACGAGCACACATCATTACCAAGAGGGAGAGGAGCATAGGAGAAGGAGTTGGAGTGAAGTTTTAAGCCATCATTGCATGATAATTCAAGGCTTCATCAATCCAAGGAGATCAAGACCGTAGAGGGAGCTTTATTGCATCTTTATTGTCTTTCTTTTCCTTGTATGTTGTATAAGTATCCCTTGTCATGAAAGATTAACTTATTTTGGTGTTTGGATTTGGATGAACCCTAGGGTGTATTCTTGTGTATGAACTTGGAATGTTGTTGTTCATTGATATTGATGGTTGTTTGAGATTCAATCTTTTATGTTTTCGTGCCTAGAATTACATATATGGAGAGATCCGTAATTCTACTATGAGTTGTATGCGTAGATGTGACCTACTCACATGTACTAGATCTACGAGAGATTGAAAAGGGATACTTGTGCCTACACGCCGAGAGATCGGGTGTTGGTAGCCCTCCTTTGCTAGGTTTAAGCAGAAGGATAGTAGGTTTACTCCTATTAGAGAACTCCAAGAATTTAATGTGATCATAGGTGTGTTAATCCGGAAGAGATTCTGATTGACATTCATATAGGATCAGGGGTTAGTCACCGGGAGATTGAGGCTAATCTACTCATGAGGTCTCTAGGTCTCAATTTTTATCAATGCATCTTTAACTCATCCTAGTTTGGGACTTAATGACAACCCTAGGTGATTCCTTGTCCAAATACTCCTTTCTCATGCTTGATAGTCCCTTGTTTGTTTACATCAGTGTGCTAGTTACTCAGCCATAGATTAGTTAGTTTGGATTATTTTATTTCATTTGTTCTTCATACTAAGAATTGTAGGCTAGATAATAGATGAAGAGTGAGTAATAATACTTCCTTGGCCCCGTGGAATACTATAACCCCTGTGTCACTCATAGGGTATTACTTGGCGACCCTGTACACTTGCGGGCGATCAATCAGATTCAATGAAACAAATACATCCTAGGTTTCACAAATACCCAAGTACCCACTAGGGGTTTAGCTCTCCATGGAGCTAGATACAATCTATGAAATCGAATGTAAAAACAAAGCATCCATAGAAAATCCCCTTGTTAGTCATGGCGATGGTCTTGTGGAGAGTCCTCTACTCGTCGCAAGGGTCCCTTTGTCCGGCCTAGGATACACCTCGCCGGATCGGTGCCGACGAAAGCTCTCCCACTAACCTTCT
>NW_024088596.1:0-65376 GCF_009730915.1 Dioscorea cayenensis subsp. rotundata | reverse complement strand
CGAGATATACAAAATTCTTGAAGGAACTGTTCACAAACAAGAGAAATCTTATGGAAGTTTCTTTAGTGACACTTAGTGAAGAATGTTTGGTTTTGATTACCAACAAGCTTCCCAAGAAAGAGAAAGACCCTAGGGGATTTATCATCCCATGCACAATTGGAGGACCTGTGGATGACAAAGCTCTAGCCGACCTTGTGGCAAGCATCAAACTTATGCCCTACCGAATATTCCAAAAACTCTGGCAAGGAGAACCAAGCACCACCACAATGACGTTACAATTAGCGGATAGGTCCATCTGGCAACCAAGAGGCATTATCGAAGATGTGTTGGTGAAGGTGGGCATGTTCATCTTTCTAGTGGACATTGTAATCCTAGATATGGAAGACAAGGTAGAAGTGCCTCTCATTTTGGGATGACCATTCTTAGAAACTTCAAAGGCTTTAATTGATGTGAATGATGGTCGGATGGTACTTCGTGAATGAGAGGAAGAGATCAATTTCAAACTCCGGGACTCTATGAGACACTCTATAAATTTTGATGATACATGTTATTGTGTCAATGTGGTTGATGACTTTGTTTCTGAATATGTGCAGGACACATTCATTAAAGATGAAGTGTTAAAACTCTTAAAAGATGAACCCCCCAAAGTTGATGCACGGGATGATTTGGTGGAGGAAATATGCTACCAAGAAGTGGTGCCTGTCGAGGTACCTTTGCCTCTGGAACCGCCTAAGAAAAAGCCTTCCCATGCTAAGCGGTGGTGGTAACAAGTTATTCCAAGAAAAAGAAAGCCACCTATCCCACAACCAACCTCAACACAATCCAATTTCTAGACTTTAGGTGAGATCAATTTAATTAACACCTTAGCACCATATTCTTGCAACTGTATTTTAGGTGGCAATGAGAGGTCTCACCTTCACAAACCTCTTTGAGCAGGCGGGACAAGTACATCAAGCTAATGATGCTAAACAAGCCCTTTTTGGGGAGGCAACCCAAAGGCGTTGTATTGTTAATTTATTGTTTTAGTTGTTGTTTTTTTGTGATTTTTTTCTTATTTTTAGTTATGTTCTTGATTGGTTGTTGCTTATGTTGTTGTTATTGTTTGGTTCTCTTTGTGTGTTTTTGGTGAGTCGACTTTTGCGTGTTTCTTATGTGGCAAATCAAAGCGAGTAATTTATTTTATTGAATGGCGTAGAAAAAGCTAATTCTTTGTGTAATATATGTTGAGTATTAGCGTGAGCATGCCCGTGCTCAAGCCGTGATTCTCTATATTTTTGATCTTGAGATGTATTCCAAGCTTAGCACTATCTCTAAGCCCCTTGCATGACCGTGCTTCCTAGGAAGTACGATTTGTGGGCTCATTGCATGACCGTGCTTTACTGCTTGGGGTTTCGTAGCATTTTCTAGAGATAATCATAGCTAGGGAGCATAGGGGTAGCACGACCGTGCTTTCCCCATTTCAAATACCCTACTCTGTGTACATGCTGAGCATGACCGTGCCTTGGGCGTGCTCCAACGAGGCCGTTCACCTTCTCTTCTTTCCCTTAAAAGCTCGATCATCGTGGTTCGCTTTTTTTCACCGTTTACTCATTTTCTCATCCTCCCCTTCTCTTGCATCCGAGATCCTCTCGAGTTCGCCATTTGTTTGCCGATTCTTTGCTGGTCTTCTCGTCGTCTTTTTGCCCTTTTCCTTGACTCTAGTAAGCCTCATTGCTTTGATTTTTATGATTCATTTTATCGAGATCATGCTTCATATGCTTTTAAATGTTGAATATCCATAATTTGGTTTAGATTATATCGATGTTATACATAATCATAGCTTCATGAGCATGCTAGTTCTTTAGGTTTTTGGGGAAGATGGTCATCCCCAAAGCACGACCGTGCTTTTGTGTTTGACTAAACCTCAAAGGGGAAGCACAATCTTGTATACATGTCGAGCACGATTGTGCTATACTTCTAGCACGACCGTGCTTCCCCAAAAATTTGCAATTCTTGAACTAAATGAGCTATTTTATCTTATAGATCATGATGAGGAAGCATACATCATCTGGACCATCATCAAAAAGGCCCAGACGTTAGGAGTCCACCCATACCACTAACTAGACACCGGTATTTTATACATAGCTGCATTAGGAGTGCTATACATGGCTCTATCATTGTCGCTTTGGTGAGTTGAGGGAGATTGATTGGGATGTGCTACGTGAGGTTAAACTGGAGGAGAAGGTCTGACAGATGCTCAGTGCAGGGGCATGGAAACAGCTCTTTCTCATCACCGACAACACTTACAAGCAATTGGCGTTCGAAGTGTTAGCCACTTTCAAGCTATCTTGAGGGAATGTCAGCTTCCACCGTGCCGACACCATTTAATTCAAGGTGTTCAACATTCTATACCGATGAGTTTGACTGACTTCTCCATTTAGCTGGGACTCTATAATCAAGTTCACTTGAACTCCTGTATATGATTCGTTATTGATATCTCAGTCGATTGGTGAGTCTCATTAGAATGCATGGAGGAGACTCAACACCAATCCTACCTATGACCCTCATCGGTCTAAGGCTACCATTCTCCACTCCAGCTCTGAGCTATATTCATTTCATTCTTAGCCACACCTTGATAGGTTATGGAGATAGCACTGGCATTGTTAGCCGATGCGACCTCGATTTCCTACTTCTATGCTTGACGGGTTCAAGCTACATGTGGAATATGAGGGCATCATTTCTATTTCTCATTAGAGGACATACCCTCGTATTGGTTCCCTATTTGTCAGCCTGTACATCGCTAGACTTGTCAGGGCAATGGGCTTCTTAGAAGGGATAGACTAAATGAGAGTGGTGGGAGGAGTCACTTCTATAACCCTTGAGACCCTGAGGTCGATGGGGATGCTGCAGCATGTTCACTTTGCTCGAGGTGTCGAGCACCATATACGTCGACCTACCGATATTGTTGCTACTTCTTCAACCCTTGCCTCATCTCCTCCTGCTGCTATTGCTACTGCTTGGTCGAGATCACCATCATCTTTCCACGCTGCCTTTAGCCGCACTGATCAGGTTACATGTTCCTCTTCAACATTCAAGTGGCTATAGAGGAGTGCGGCCAGGATTACTGAGCACCTCGGTTTTCAATCATCTCCTGAGCCTATATCTACGGTGCGACCACCTTGTGATATCGGGGTTGATACTGTAGACTTAGGAGAGTCCAAGTGTACCTCTACTCCTTCTTGCGATGATTCTATGATAGAGAGTGCTCCATTTTGATTCGTGCATCTTTCAGTGTTTATGTTTTCAATTTTGGACTTGTACTTTTTTTCATTTTATGATTGTTAGACTTATTTAGTTCAGTTAGCAAGGGGAGTCCCCTATTAAACTGACATTTTAGATTGTTTCCTTTATGCATTTACTTTCCATATTTTTAATTCGTATCTCTTTTATTTTATTTTGTTGTGTATGTTGAGCTTTAGTTGTGTGCATCTATTCTCATCTCAGGGATTGTGTGGTTGAATGGATGTGGAAAGCATGTTGAGAGTGGAAACATCACTCACTATGTTTGAGAATTGTGTTCTTGAATGGTTGATTAGCAAGCATGTTGAGAGCAGCAATATCACTATCTGTGTTTAGGAAATTTTGATGAGCTCCTCCTTAATTTTTTATTTTCTCACTTAATTGTTTTCATTGTATATAGTTGTACATTAAGGACAATGCACTATTTAAGTATGGGGGAGGGTTTTCCTTCTATGCCTTTTGTGAAGAGTTCTTAACTAAGGATGATCTATGATTGGTTTTGATCGAAATTCTTAAACCTAGTTGGACACGTGTGTGCTAGTTACTTATTTGGAGCTAAATTGTAGATTTACTCTTGTTTCGAGGACCTAAGTTTCATCACATTGCCTTATGTGTGGAGCCACTTACCTTAGGATGATAGCCTATCTCTTTTTGACCAAGTTATCATGTTGTTTTAAAAAAAAAATAAAAAAAAACAAAAAGGAGATCGGAAAGTTGAATTCCTTTTGGAATGCCCTACCAATAGTTTTTAAATTTTTTTATGTTAAAATATCATAGAAAGAGTTATCACCTTAGAAGAGTGAAAGCCACTTTTGATGAGTTGAATTTTGGGCATTACAAGTGTATATTTGATGACCTATAGAGAGAGCAAGCTACCTCTATAGTGTATGAACCTACTATCCACCGT
This sequence comes from Dioscorea cayenensis subsp. rotundata, assembly GCF_009730915.1. Lineage (NCBI taxonomy): Eukaryota > Viridiplantae > Streptophyta > Magnoliopsida > Dioscoreales > Dioscoreaceae > Dioscorea > Dioscorea cayenensis. The sequence continues at coordinate 61,190 of NW_024088596.1, read as the reverse complement.
GTCTGGCCAAATTAAGGTCTAATTTTGTTAGGCTGATTCCTTATGAGCATGGGGAACTCAATTTAGGATTCACACACAAACAAGGTCCTTGAAGTAAGAGTGTAGCCTTTTTATTGAGCATTCATGATTTCTTCTAACTCCCGTTATTCCATCTATGCTTAAGAGTTTTCTATTCTCTTGAGATCAGAAGTGATACACTCATCTTTTCTTTTGTTGAGCATCGTGAGATTACGTAAGGACAAGCAATGACTCAAGTATGGGGGTATTTGATGAGTGTGATTCATATCATGTTTTACGCACTCCCAATTCATACTTTTGCTCATCTTTTAGCACTTTTTGGATATATTCGATACTATTCTGGGTATATTCCTTCATGGTGCAGGAGTTTAGGCTTCAACGCAATTCGGATTGAAATCGGGGACAAACCAACCAAAGAATACAAATTTTTCTAAGTGTCTCTGGCCCTGTGATTATTGTTGTCTGAAAATGCTGAGTAGCAGACCAAGCATGAGGGTGCTTCTAATGGGAGCACGGTTGGAGCATGGTCGTGCTTATTCCCCTTGATTATCACTGCAATGGAATTCCTGGGGAAGCACGCTTTCCGTGCCCCTTGCACAGGCCTGCTCAAGCTAAGCACGGGCAGAGCACGACCATGCTCTCCATGTGATTTTCTCTGGATGACACTTACTAATTTCAATCAGATGTCCCAAGAAGAGCATGATTTAAGAACGACCATGGTTAGACTGTGTCGATCCAGAAAATGACTTTTTAACTCTTAGATCTAGGGTTTATTGCCATCTTTTGTTCGGAAGTTTTCTTCTCTACTGGGAGAATGCTGATGAGGACAATATTCAAGCTTAACCACACCGCCTAAGGGGAACAAGGTGAAGTTGGAGACATAAGAGAAGTGGAGTTAGCTCATCCATGAAGCTATTGAAGCTCAACTAAGAAGATTTCGTAAAAAGGGGAAGTCATGATTTCTTACCTTAATGTATTCATTCATCCTTCTCAGTTATATGAAATCATGATGGGTTAACCATTCCATACCCTAGGATGTTGAAATATGTTTCTTAGTGTATTTTGGCTAGTTGTTTTTAATGTCTAGAGAGTTTTGATGCATTCTTGTGTTTATTCATGTATTTGGATAACTTGGCCTGCCTGATTTGCATAGTTATTTGTGTAGAACTTGGCATGCGCGGATTACCATATTTGAGATTGCCATGTGTACTTGCAAAACTTGTCGTGTATGAAGCGCATAGTTATACTTGCAAAACTTGGCATATTTAATGGCCATAGATGCAACATTGCTTTAGAGCACCCGCAAGGATCTTAGGATGTACCTAGTAGACATTAGAAGCAAGTTAATACACTAAAGCACATAGTGATTATCCCGTGGTATTGTTTTCTTGTTGTTGATAACTTCATCCTAGTTTGCCTAATAGTTCCATCTTTTATCTTTTAATTCTTGTTTAGTGATTCTTCCTACCAACCAATTCTTGACATGCTAGACATTAGAGGAGCAATTAGTACTAGAAGTCCAGTCCCTGTGGTTCGACAACCCTGCCCCTCAAGGGGTACCACTCTATTACTTGTTATGATCCGTACACTTGTAGAGCATGCATCAGAATAGAATACCTGTTTGTTATTCTATGCTTGAATCACTTGTTCTCTAGTTGGTTAATCACTTACTATTTTAACCATGTTGTTGCTCTCTGTTTAACTCTATGATTATTAGAAGTGAATAGCAATACATTAAAAACTTAGGAATACAATATGGGTTATAGTTAGTAACATTAGGATTATTGCTAACCAGTTAGAGTTGAATTTATGTCTATAGGGCTTTTTGTAGAGGGTTAATCTAAGGTTTGATTTGTGTTTTAGAAATTTTAGTGGGTACTAGGTAAGTAATATTACATATAAATTGATAAGTGCTTGTGTGATAAGAATGCGAAGTATTCTTTCCTTATGTTAAGCATTACTTTTATTGGGTTTTAGCATTAATACTTGTGTATTTGTGTTACTTTCATGCATATAGGGTTGTGAAGTCGAATGTTAAAGAAAGAAGCCAATGTAGATCGTGAACGCACTATTTGGAGGAAATCTTGAGAAGGATCAAATGCGAAAACATAAGTTAGGTTCAAGATGCAAGAATGTGTGTCAATCTCCTTGAATTCAAGCTAACACAATGATTTGGAGGGGCACAAAGGCAGTCACATTCGAGTTTCCCGATTTGTGCATTGATAGCAAGAGCTTCACCAATGAGGCCGTTTATTAAAGAAGAAAAATGATCTACGACGTAAACTTCTGACCGTTTACGTTACCTCGATGAAAACATGGATTCGGGAGTGTTTCGTCCAGGTACTGTAGCAGGGTGTTGTACCAAAACAATGTAGCAATTTACTGTATCAAGTACTGTTCACAGGTGGCCGAGAAATTGAATTTCAGAGAATGCACACGGGAGTGTGGAAATTACCCAAGCCCGTGCGAAAAATCCACGGGCACCCACAGGGGAGTGTGGATGCACGATTCCATCCCTTTTAAAAGCCGATTTTCAGCCTGATTTCAGCATTCTTTTCTCCATCTTTTTCCCAACATTCAAGAGAGCAACGACTAGGGTTTTGAAAGGTATTGGCAAGGGTTTTGGAGAGGTTCTATGGCTTCGACATCATGCTACACTTGGAAGAAGGTTATTGGGGGAGCTTTCGTCGGCACCAATCAGGCGAGGTGTGCCCTAGGCCGGAAAAGGGGACCTTTGGAGGAAACGAGACTACTCCACAAGACCATCGACAAGACTACCGAGGGGTTTTTTTTTATGGATTACTTGTTTTTACATTCGATTTCATTGTTCATTGTAACTAGCTCCATGGAGGGCTAAACCCCCTAGTGAGTACATGGATTTGTGAACCCTAGAATGTATTTGTTTCATTAAACCTTTTATTATGCTTTTCTTAATTGATGTTTTAATTGAGTTCCAATCTTGAATGTTTGATTGATTGAATGCTCCCTTAGAGTGACACTAGGGTTGAGAGTTCACCTTGGTAACCCAAGTGAGTGAGTGGCACACTACAAGAGTTAGACAAATCTAAATTGGAGAGGGTTGAGAGGGTGAATCAAGAGGTAGCGGAGTGTCCCCTTTCCCCTTCGACGTGATTTATCCTACCTCCATTTCCTTGAGTTCTTTGTAGTCATAGTAGAATGAATAGGCTAAGGGATGACCTTCCACTGGGGCTTAGTTGCAAAGGCAACAGAGTGAAGCCTTGAAGTGGTTTTAGCACCTAGGGCTTAATTATGACTAGGGACCTCTCACCTGGACCAAAGGGTTAGGTCTACATCTAGGAAGAGGGTTTATCACTTGGGATCCGTAGAACTCCATGCAATTCTATACAAGTGCGAGGTGTTGAGATTGTTCAATTTCCCCACAGGGACATTGTATAGAGTTAGTCACAGTTGACATTAGATTTGGGACCGTGTATTGAAAGATTTCCATGACTCATTAATGCATTAATTAGGAAGCATAATAGTCGGTTCTGCACTAGAAATGATTGTCCTAGACGGAACAATATCCAAGTATCCCATTTATATCGATTGCCTTATCTCTCATTTACTTGTGCTTCTTTTTCTTGTTTCTTTTATTCTTGTTTACACTACATCTTATCAACAGAATCATTGTTCATTTTCACTTGGTTAAGTAGAAATTTAAGTATTCTTATTCCATACTCCTTGTGGATACGATACCCCACTCACATGGGATTTTATTACTCGACAAACCCGTGCACTTGCGGGTCACACGCAAGTGGCGTTGTCATAAATCTATATTTATACATAAATTTTCAAATTTCCAATTCTTGCTAATTTATTTGTTAACTCTTTTAATTTACTTAGATATTTACTTAATCATTTGTTGAACATTGTTTTATTATTAATTAATAAATTTCAATTGAATTATTAATTCCTTAATATGTTGGATATATTCGTTAGTTATTGGAATGTTAAGTTATTTGTTTGTGAATATAATTAGATAATTTTAATAGAAAATGGTATCATGTGAATGTTAGAATTTTTACTCAATAGATTTCTCTACAAACCTTTGTCTGCAATTATGATATTTTGCTTAGTTTTGGACAATAATGATATTTTGACATGAATGTGTTTAGTATCCAATTTACTATGCACTAACCCTGTCATTAGGGGGTTAAATGCTAACGTGTTGTTATGAAATTCTAATAGAAAACTATAGTTTTCCATCATTCTATTTATGAAAAAATAACAGCCTTTGATATTCTGGCTAGCGGCACTGAGAATAAACATATGATCTTTGAAATTTTCAGTCTGGTTACCAAATTTAAACAAATGACCTATGATATTTTGTTTTAGCTATAGTAAATTATGAGTCATAAATTTTTTTACTCTCTAAGAGTTTGAGTTTTGCTAACTCAATCTAATTTTCTGAATTATGTTTCTATAAACATTATACTATGTTTTATGATTTATTTTTTATTCTAAATGTTTAAAACCTTGTATGATCATAACTAATTTTAGTAGTTTACTTACTGTCTTATGAAGCTCATAATCTTGTTGTTAATTTTTTTTAGATTAGGAGTAAGTAATTCAGACAAAGCAACTTAGTAGGCTAGCGAGAGCTTGTGTTTGCTTTTAAAAAATGGGTTATCGTTAGGTTTGTGTTAGTATTTGAATTCATTTTTAGAAACGTCCTTGTATTCGATCCCTGTTATATTTAACTTGTACTTTAATTTGTAATTTTAAAGTTTACATTTTCTGTTGTGAAACCAATTTTGTGGCATTGTAGCCTAAGGACTCCACATTGTGTGGGTATGTGGCCATTTGTTGCACTCGAGATCCATAGAGCAGTGGGCTCGGGTTGTGACAAGCACACCCTTTTTGGAGAGTGTTAACACCTATCTCTACGTGCATTACTAACCCTCTTCACTTGTGACAAATGTCATGTGAATATTTCTCGACTATGACACCCAATCAGGAGAATTCAAACTCTTGCTATATTTTTCAAGAAATTAAGCATTACATATGTAAACCCTAAACAATCAATGCATAAAAGAGGAAATAAGATCTATTACAAAATCACATCATTCTAAGTTTTGCTAATATTTGAATATTCAAAGATGTTTATTCTTCACAGCAAAATGAATAATGAAAGACAAAATCAAGTGCATCATTGAAGACTTCCTCGCCCTTTTATTGTTGGTGATGAACTCTTCTCTTTCTTCCTCATAATCCTTAAACAACTCTCCTAGGGTATCCCAAGTCTTGTAAAATGAGTCCAGCTTCTCTACTAACTAGATATTTGACTCGGTAGATTTGAAATCAACCTAAGGGCCACGTATTTTTACTTGGATGAGGAGTTATCCAATGTAAATCTTCTAAGTAGAAGCTCAATTCTAGGAGCACCATGGAAGCTAAATTGATTGCACTTAATTATACATATATTGAAGTTGAGTGGATAGAAAATTTGCTTTTTGAGATTCCTACTATGCCTTGCCCCATGGCACATATTGCTATACCTTGTGATTCAAATCTACTACTAAATTGTGCAAATATGAAAATACCAACAATAAAATGAACAAGCATATGTGGATCCATGACAAGTCGGTGTGGAGACATCTAAAGCACAATGTTGTGAGCATTCATTATGTAAAGTTAGAGCTAAATCTTGTGGATTTCCTAACAAAAGAGCTATTGAGACAAATGATAACTGAAGCATTGATGGAAATGGGGATTAGCCCATAAAGGTCAATAGTAGTAGTAACCCTGCTTCTTTGAATGGAGATCCCAGGATAGAAGTTCAAAGCAAAGCTATTGATTGGTTAACTGGGAAAGCACCCAACATATATTTGAGATATATATATATATATATATTTATATATACATTATCACCCCATTCCTAGGACATGTGCTCTCTTGTAGTGAATTAAGGTTGATCATAGTTCTTAATGAGATCAAAGGTTGTTAAGTGAGATATTACACTACAGATATCTCTAGAGATCTCACTTATGTGAAGATAGCCATCAGTCTGCCACTATGAGAGTATAAGGGATAACTCTATAATAATCTCCATGAAATGAGATTAAGTGCATGCCAAATAATGCGTCATTAAAGTTGAATTCTGATTCAAAAGGCTGTAGTTCAAGACTCAGTTTTCTATTATCCATATCAGTTGGAAACTTTATTGAAAGCTAATGTTCAAGTCTTGTAAAGATATCTCAAATTTGATCTTATGAAAGGCCAAGCTTTTCATTTTATGTTCATGTTTCTTTGTTCTATTGCTAAATTTGTCATTGTCTTTAACATTTGTTTGGAGATTTCATTGATGATCACTTAATTTGAGTATACTTATATACATATATTTGTTCCATAGTAATGATTTATGTTTTGGTTGTAGTGGGAAATTGTTAGAGCTTAAGCATAATACATCCAAACCTAAATCCTCATAGTTTTTGAGTTTTAAAAATATTAGACCTTCATGCCTTTCATATCATCTCACCCAAAGTGATGACATTTCAAAAGCTTAAACTGCAAGCCTATTCTATCCTTTCACAAGCTAGGTTATATCTATTGATTCTCATTCAATGGGACTTTTATGACAGTTGAATGAGGCCTTTGATTGCATCTATATATATATATATATATATATAAAGTTGTGATGATTTAGGGTTACAAAAAAATACTTCATCTTCTTCTCCTTCAAGTTGTAGTCATTCAACCCTCTTCCTGTGAAGAAAGAAAAAAAATTCTAGTTCAATGCCCATTCATTTTCTCACCTTCATTTTTCTCTTGGGTGATAATTGAGTTGAACTCTATGTATAATATGATAAGCAAGGATTCATCTTTCTTGGGTTAGTGTACCTTAGCACTTGGAGTGAAGCCATTGAACTTGCATGAAGGAGGCTAATTCAATGTTAGGGCTATGCATTGCACTCTTAATCTTAGGCACATTTCATCACTTTCATTACCATTATTGCTTTTAATTAATGTTTATCCATGCTTAAATCATAGATTATATCTAGCATATAAAAACCCTAGCAGCCACCACACAAAGACATGAGTAATAACCGAAGCAAGCGAAAATAAGAACAAGCCAAAATGCAGCAACCTAAGAAGAAGTAAAGGAATTTTCAGAGAAATAAATATTGATAAGGAGAAGAATAAGGAGGGTATATAGTATGGATGCGGAAGTTCCCATAAACCAAAAAGTCAAGGGCAATGTTGTATCTAAAGCTCTCAAAATTTTTCGAAATATAATGGTGTGGCTATAACACATAAAATTTATTATTTGTAATAGAAGAGAAATAACAAGATTATGTAGATAGATTTAAATAGTTGTATTTTGAAAAACTAATTAATTAGAGAACAAACTAATTACTGTAAATGAACTAAAGGTTGTAGTAATAACAGTGACAAAGTCATTTAATCTAATAAGATGAAATAAGGACATACATTAAGCACTTAAAATGTAAATAAAAGGGTAGAAATCTCTATTTCAGGAAAACAATCTAAGTAATAAGAAAATTAAGTTATATTGAAATAGGTAAAAACTAAGCACTTAGAACTATCTCGCAAGTAGCTACCAATTAGTAAACTTAAAAATTGCAAAAAAAATAGAAAAATTGACTAAGTGATTTAGATTTAGAGAATAAAATATGATAACCTAACAAGCTAGGGATCTAAAACAAGTTGAGAGCATCATATACAGAAAATGTTGTAAATAATTTTAATATTAAAATCTATACATTATACATTAACTTATTTATGGAGTATTTGTAGGGCTTAGGCATGACACTTTGAAATTATAAAAGTGTAACCATTATTTTTGGGGGGAGGTAGGAGAGGAGGGGAAGGTAGTGGGGTAAGTACCCATAATTTTTCCCTAGATTTACTTAGGGTTAAACAACAAAAACCATTTATAAGAGTCAAACTTAGCATGGCACTACATAGGGGTATAAGTACATAAAGAGATTTTTACTAGTTTGCACACTTTATGCTCTTGTCCAAGGACAACAAAGTCTTCAAGTTACTTCATGTAAATCTCTTAATCTAAATCACCATTTAGGAAAGCAGTCTTTGCATCCATTTGAAGGATTTTAAGACTGAAAATAGATGTAATAGCTATGAGGGTCCTAATGGTAATAGTCCAAACAATAGGTGAGTACTGGCCAAAGTAATCTAATACCGCCTTCTATTTGAACGCTTTTGCAACTAACCTGGTCTTGAACTTTTCAATAGATTCATCAAGTCTAAGTTTCTTTCTAAAGACCCATTTGCATCCCAATGGTTTATTCTCACGAGACAGGGAAGTAATGATTGTGGTATTGTTGCTCATGATTGATTTGCACTCATCATCTATGGCTTCTTTCAAGAAAACTGAATTAGTAGAATCTATAGCCTTAAAATAAGTAGTAGGAGTATCATCAATCATGAAGGTAACAAAATGATGACCTAGGTTCTTTTCCACTCTTCACCTTTTGCTTCTTCTTAGCTACTTTATAGGAGTAGAAACAAACCTAGAAGAGCAATTACAGGTTAATGGCATAGAGGGAGTTGGACATACAACTAATTTCAAAGAGAAGATGTTCTCAAAATAAATAACATCCCAAGCTTCAATGATGGTTATCCTAGCTATTTCACTGATCTCTGAGTTAATAACTAAGAATCTTCCAACATTGCTATCTAAGATATACCCTAAAAATACTGTGTCAAGGGTTTTGGAAACTATCTTCCTATTTCTATGATCGATTTTGACCTTAGTCAGACACCCACATACTTTAAAGTAGTTGAGCTGTGAAGCTTTCCTTTCCAAAATTGATAGGATATAGTGTTGTGACCCTTAAAAGGAATCCTATTCAAAATTAAACAAGCTGAGGGCAAGGCCTATCCCCACAAGTTCTCGGGTATACCAAAACTTAAAAGCATGGCATTTACTATACCTATTAATGTTACATTTTTCCTTTCAACAACCCCATTTGGCTCAAGTATATAAGGAGCAGTAAATTCATGCACATTCACAAAACAAAGATATGCCATTTGAAGTATACTCTCCATCTCTATCAAATCTAAGAATCTTAATTGTTAATATAAACTTATTTTTGGATTCGACTTCGAAAATCATGAACTTCCTGAGGGATTCATCTTTGGATTTGATAAGTGATGAGTGTATACTGTTCATATATTATAAATCTATTTGTACACTCATTTGGCATACATTACAACCATAATGTGGAATTCGATGCCAAATATTATGTGTTTTAAATTAACAGGATTAGGGTAGTGCTTAAAGGTAAGGAGATCCAGAAGACATAATTTAGATAGAAAATGATGAAGTTGGAGCTCTCTCAGCATCATTGGAACAAGGGCAAGGCAAGTTGGGTGGCTTACGACAGCTTAAAGCTTGCCTTATGCCCGTAAGTATAGTCTAGAAAACATTGTGAGCATGCTTATGCCTATAAGGAGGATTCAGAGTCAATTTAGAGGACGTTACGGGCAAGGTTTATGCTCGTAAAAGTGCCCATAAGGACCATCCAGAGGAGCTCACTACTACAGTGAATTCCCGTAAAGGCAGTCGTAAGAAGCAAACAGAGAAGCTTATGGTCATGTGCTTATAGCCGTAAGATGGACAATAAGATATTCTGAAGACCTTACGGATGAGGCTCACAGTCATAAGCATACCCGTAAGGCTAGCAACTATCTTTCCTAACTCTCTTACAGCCTTGCCCTTATGCCCGTAAGCAGCACGTAAGCAGTCGGATATAAATATAACTTAAAAGGATTTTTAGGGCATCATCTATTCTATCTCTCTATTCTTTGGGGGTGATTCTTGGAGGCGAGATTGAGGAAGAAAATGGCAAATCTTTAGCACCTTAGATAAGATTTGAAGAGGGATTTGGCCTGATATTCAAGGAGATTGGAGATCGTAGCCGTGAAGCTCATCTTGGTGGCGTGGGTGGAAGCTATCTCGGCGAGTCTCCATCCTAGAAATTAACACGTGCATTTTCGTGGATCTTGTGTCTACCCTTATTCTTTGTATCTTGAATGCTTGCCCTCCATAAATGGAGGGCTAATTTGTAGATGTTTGGAAGTAGTTAAACTCTAAGGTTTACTTTTATGACTTTGGTTGTTGGATCTTTGATGCTTTAATTGATTTTTTATTTGCAATCATATCCATTTAAATCTAATTGCATATTTAAATGTGACAAGATCCCTTTGCGTATATCCCGCAAGTGCACGGGTATGTCGAAGTAATAATCTCGGATGAGCGGGTATCGAATCCACAGGGAATAGGGAATAAAAACACTTAATCCGCTTCTTAGCTATGTGAAAAATCAGTAGTGATAAGTGCGACAATGATTCAATTCTCAAAAGTAAAAACAACAAGTAAGAGAGTACGAGTAAAGAGGGAGGTAAGGCAATCGATAAAGATGGGGTACTCGGATAATGCTCCGCCTAGGACAATTGTTTCAAGTGCAAGAACCCTCTATTATGCTTCCTAATCAATGCAATGGTGAGTCGTGGAAATCCTTAAATACATAGTCCCAAATCTAAGGTCAACTATGCCTAACTCTATACATGTCCCGGAGGAGAGATTAAATAATCTCTCAACCTCGCACTCGAATAGAGTTGCCATGAGCTCTAGGGATTCCAAGTGATAAATCTCTTCCTAATTATAGACCTAACCCTTTGGTCCAGGTGGAAGGTCCCTAACCACAATTAAGCCCTAGATACTAAGATCACCTCAACGCTTCACTCCATTACACGCGCAACTAAGCCCCAGCGGAGAGTCATCTCTTAGACCATTCACTCTATTATTGCCGCAAAGAACTCGAGGAATGGAGGTAGAATCTATCACGTCGGAGGGGAAAGGGGACGCTCTTGTACCTCTCGACTCACCCTCTCAACCCTCTCCAACCTAGCTTTGTCTAACGCTCGTGGTGTGCCACTCACTCACAAGGTTACCAACAAGAACTCTCAACCCTAGTGTCACTCTAGGGGAAATGTTCATACAATCAAGCATTCAAGGTTGGAACTCACAACAAACATCAATTAATTGAAAGCATAATAAAGAGATTCAATGAAACAAATACATCCTAGGAATCATAAATACCCAAGTACCCACTAGGGGTTTAGCTCTCCGTGGAGCTAAGTACAATCAAAGAAATAGAATGTAAAAGCAATGAATCCATAGAGAAACCACCTCGATAGTCGTGTCGATGGTCTTGTGGAAAGTCCTCTACTCGTTGTCCAAAAATTCCCTTATCCGGTATAGGATACGCCTCGACGGAAGCTCCCCTACCAAACTTCTTCCTAAGGAATGACGATGTCGGAGCCATAGAACCTCTCCAAAACCCTAGCCATACGCTCGAAAACTCTGCGAAACCCTCTCTCAAGTTGGGGAAAAAGATGGAGAAAAGAATACTGAAATCGAGTTTGAATCGGCTTTAAATAGGGATGGAATCGAGGCGACCACACGGGCTCGTGGATTTTTTCACACGCCCATGTGGAATTTCCACACGGCATGTATAATTTCCACACGCCCATGTGGATTCTCTGAATTCGCTTTCTCGGCCGGCGTGAGCAGTGTTGCTACATTACTTTTTGCTACATACGTTCGCTACGATTACGGCCTAAAAATACTTCCCTAGTCCATACTTTAATCGAGGTGACGCAAACAGGTACATGTTCACGTCGTGGATCGCTTTGCTTTTTTAATGACGGACAAGTTGCTGGAGATCTTGGTCTATGTGCATAAGTCGGAATGCTTGAGTGTGACTGCCCTTGTGCCTCTCCAAATAGTTGTCCTAACTCAAATACGAGGAGGTTGGCACACACTCTAGCATCTCGCACCCGACCTATGTCTTCGCGTTTGAACCTTATCAAGATTTCCACCAAAATCAGTGCATTATGATCCACATTGGCTTCTTTCCTTCATACTCGGCCTCACAACCCTACCTGCACGAAAGTAACATAAAAACACACATGTTAATGTAAAAACCCGAAAAAAGTAATGCTTAACATAATGAAAGAATGCTTCGCATTCATATCACACAAGCACTTATCAAAATGCTTGGTTGCTAATGAGATGAAAGCCCTATTTATCATGTTTGATGTACTATGTGACGAGTAGAAATACCCACCTAGCATGGACATGCTGTGATTAGAGGGAATTATGAGTAAGCCTGGGCATAGGGTATTTTAGATACTCTATCTTCCTTAATTTTCTCGAATGAGTGGCTGACAATCTCCGTGCTTTTTGCAATCATGTGGAGTGAATTTTAGGAGAACTCACATTTTTGCTGTGTATTCGGATTATGGGTAAACTCCCTCTTTTTGGGGGAGATTATCTACTTAAGAAATTGTCATTACCCCACGATGAGGTTTCATAGAGTGTTAATGTAATTATGTGGATGCCTGTATTAGCTAAGCACCTACTATTACTCTTGGTGAGAAATCGGGGTTTAGTATAATTCGAAACCTCTCGGTTCAAATAGGGATTGCATACCTAGACGGGATATTATGCTCGGACATCATTTCTTCCCTTTGATTTCTCTCCAGTTTTATTTCGTGTATTTTTCTTGTTTTTCTTTTTGGTTTTTTTGATGAGTGCTACTTTATATATATGTTTTTCATGCCCTAAATCTATCATTTTATTTGTTCTCAAGTTTACTTTTATGCATGAGCAATGTTATTATGGGTATTTTTGTTATATGCATAGGAATAGGGGGGCTCGATGCAATTTGGAGTGAAAACAGGAAGAAAATGAGAGAATCCTTAAAAAGAGTTCAAGTACTCAAGATGGACACGCTCGTGTCATGCCCACTGAATATCTCAGCCTGATGTTGATCCAGCATGAAATCTTTATCGAAGGGTGTTCTCAAGCTTGACATTGTCAGGACACGATCGTGTCCATGCCGGTGAAAAAAACCAGACCGAAGGCAATTTTATTTAAGAATAGGTGACATGCGCTGGGTGCTCCTAACACGCTCGTGTCACACCATTGCACGATCAAGATATGACCGTGTCCCTTCTACTGATTCTTCCAGGCAGGGGCACACCTTTTCACTCAATTCTTCCCCGTCATGACATAGTCTAGACACGCTCGTCCACCGACCGTGTTGATCCTGAATCTCCTTTTTTTAAACTCCAGTTTTTAGGGTTTAAAAAGATCTTTGTTCGGGGATCTTCTTCTCCACCAGGAGGACATTGATGAGAGTGAAGATCAAGCTTATCCGCACCTTCTAAGGCATCAAGGATCGAGTCGGTGCACAAGGGGAAGTGGTCCCATTACACGGAGCTCGATATTGGAGGCAAATCTCACGAGAGAAGGGAGTCATGTCTTCTTTCTTTAGATCTAGTACTATTTTCTTGATTTACTGAGTTTCTTTTTGGTTCTTGTGTTAAATATTGTATTGCAAAAACTTGATGTGCTTGATTTTGCGTAGTTGCTTAGGTAAAACTTGATGGTGGATTATGATAAGTTCTTGTGTGATAAGAATACGAAGTGTTCTTTCCTTATGATGAGCATTACTTTTAATAGGTTTAAGCGTTAATACATGTGTATTTGTGTTCTTTTAGCATATAGGGTTGTGAAGCTAAGTATTAAGAAAAAGAAGCCAAAAAGTAGATCGTGAATGCACTATTTGGTGGAATCTTGGAAGCAATAAACGCGAAGACACAAGTGGGGCTCTAAGATACGTGAATGTGTGCCAATCTTCATGTATTCAAGCCATTACAATGAGTTGGAGGGGCACGAAGGCAGTCATATTTGCGAATCTCAACTTGTGCAATGATAGCAAGATCTTCACCAATGAACCCGTTTATTAAAGAAGCGACGCAATCTACGGTATAAACGTGTGCCCGTTTATGTTGCCTCGATGAAAAGTGGATTCGGGAGTGTTTTTGGCGGGGCGGTACTCTAGCAAAGCGTTGCGACAATTACTGTAGCATTCACTATTTATAGACGGCTGAAAATCAGAATTTCAGAGAATCACACAGGCGTGTGAAAATCACAAGCCCGTTTGGAAATTCCACAGGAGCGTATAGAACATCCACAGGCCCGTGTGGATGCCCGATTCCAGCCTTTTTAAAGTCGTTTTTCAGCCATATTTCATTATTCTTTTCTCCATTTTTTCCCCAACTTTCAAGAGGAAGGCAGCTAGGGTTTTGAGAGGTATTGTCAAGGGTTTTCAAGAGGTTCTATGTCTTCGACATTGCACTCAACTTGAAAGAAGATATTGGGCGAGCTTTCATCTGCGCCGATCCGGTGAGGTGTGCCCTAGGCCGGACAAGGGGACATTTGGTGGAGACAAGGCCTCTCCACAAGACCATAGACATGACTACCGAGGGAGTTTTTCTATGGATTACTTGTTTTTACATTTGATTTCATTGTTGATTGTAACTAGCTCCATGGAGAGCTAAACCCCCTAGTGGGTACATGGATTTGTGAACCCTATGATGTATTTGTTTCATTAAACCTTTTATTATGCTTTCGTTAATTGATGCTTTAATTGAGTTCCAATCTTGAATGTTTGATTGGTTGAATGCTCCCTTAGAGTGACACTAGGGTTGAGTGTTCACCTTGGTAACCCTTGTGAGTGAGTGACACACCACAAGAGTTAGACAAAGCTAGATTGGAGAGGGTTGAGATGGTGAGTCAAGAGGTAGCGGAGCATTCCTTTTTCCCTTTGACGTGATTTATCTGACCTTCATTTTCATGAGTTCTTTGCGGTTATAGTAGAGTGAACAGGCTAAGGGATGACCTTCCGCTGGGGCTTAGTTGCAAAGGCAACGGAGTGAAACGTTGAAGTGATTTAAGCACCTTGGGCTTAATCGTGACTAGGGACCTCTCACCTGGACCAAAGGGTTAAGTCGACATGTAGGAAAAGGGTTTATCACTTGGAATCCCTAGATATCCATGCAATTCTATACAAGTGCGAGGTATTGAGATTGTTCGATTTCTTCACCAGCACATTGTATAGAGTTAGTCACAATTGACCTTAGATTTTGGACCATGTATTAAAGGATTTCCATGACTAATTAATGCATTAATTAGGAAGCATAATAGTTGGTTCTGCACTTCAAACCATTGTCCTAGGTAGAACAATATCCGAGTACCCCATTTATATCGATTACCTTTCCTCTCAATTTTATTGTGCCTCTCGTTCTTATTCCTTTTATCTCTTTTTATATTAATCTCATTCATCATACTATCGATTTATTCTCATCATAGTTAGATAGCAATTGTTTTGTTTCTATTCAATATTCCCTATGGATACAATACCCACTCACCTAGGATTTATTACTTCGACACCCGTGCACTTGCGGTGTCACGCCCCAACCCTAGCCGGGCAGGTGGCAACTGCCACGACAAAAAGGATTGGACCTTACTGCATCCTACCTCCTAGTCATCGTAACGCTCAAAACAAACCTGCTACCACAATGAACTGAAGAGGGAAACAACCTCCACTACAGAACCAGCCAGGATTCCAAATACAACTAGAAAATACAAATACGCAAAAGTTGAGTCTAGTGGATCCATAAAATTTACATGCACACTGCACTAACATAAACAAGGAGAAAAAGAGTAAGTCACCCTACTGCCTGCCCAGCACAACCTAGTCCAACGTCGCAGCCTGAGGAAGAAGAACAGAGAGTATTGAGTAACAGATGTTACCTAGTGAGTGGTGACAGCATAGATATAACAGAGTAGTAAAGCATTCCAAATAGTAATTACCACAATAATAATAACATATAAGAGTAGATCAAGGTATTCAACAGATTAACAGTTAAAACAATAATTCGAAAATAGTACATATAAACAATATTTTCCAACACATTGAGCACCGCTCAAAATACAGGATGGCCGCAAGCAATTCCCAAGCTAATCGTGGCCGCAACTAGCTACAGGACCACCAAGATGTTTTAAAACTTTTAAAATTCACAATACTGCCATCCATGGTGTTGGCCACTGAGATTCCCGCGTGGTGACCCCGGGTTTGTCACATAAAAGACCCCCTATCAATGGCTCCGCGCAGCTCTTGACCAGGGTAAACTCAGGGTTGACCACGCCGCCTCCCATTAGGCCGGACCGTGGAACCCAACACTGCAATGTCGGACTGAAGTCCGCTGTCACCATCAAAATCCAAATGCCACAATGCAACTCTTTTCAGATTCCAACTCGAGGAATCAAGCATATGATGCTTAAATACGGAAATATACATCAATCTATATTGCCTTTGCATGTAAAATATGTATACATATATACGTAAACATGCATCTTTCAAAATACATATGTATAAGTATACTGGAATCATCTTTGCGAAAATAACTCCATACTCAAAATATCCATATATATATATAGCAAATGAAATCTGGTTTAGCATCAAATTCATGATATAAAACATATAAAAAAAATGCTACCATACTCTTATTAAATCTATGTAATTAACAATTAAGCCACTCACTGAACACGTCGTCTCGTCTTGAGACGCACTCACAGGTCGGCAATTTCCTTTCCTTGGGAGGAAGCTTCGCCACCTTGAGTCAAACAAAGAATACAAAAACTAATGAACACCAGAACGGAAATTAAAATGCATGCGAATGCAAGGTTACATGTCGAACATTTAACTCTAAGTGTTAGGGAATAACGGCGTCATTTTGAACCCAAATGATCTCGGATCAAAGTAAAACAAGTTCCAATGAGTTCCTAGGAAGAAGGGCTTCGATTTGGACCAAAGAAATACAAAAAAGGGTAAGGTTTTCCGGCACTACACTGTTTTCAGAATCGCTACAGTAATCCGCGAATTTGCTACAGTAAAACCGGTCCTTAATTTGCAACTCCAAATCACAAAATTTCTTCACAAACATACACACAAATGAATCACAAGATAGAGGGCTTCGATTTGAGTCCAAAAAACAACTCAAACCAAGGTTGATTTCTAGGGTTTCAAGAATTTTCGAAAATAATTAAATACGAAGAAAATATAAGGAGAAAACCTTGAATCGAAGCCTTACCAAGCTCCGGAGAATGAGAGGAAGAGAATAGAAGTGTTGGTTTGCCGAAATAGCTCGGCGACGAATTTTTTTTTTCGAAATCAAGGGTTCGGCCGAATGAATGAAAACAAGCGGAAAAACAAATGAGAGAAAGATGAAATATCCACATTGCTCTCTTATCTTTAAATTCAGATTTTTCAGTTTTTGTTCAGTTTTTTTTTTCAAAACTAAAATTACCAAAATGCCCCTCTAATAGAAAATAAAAAGGAATGAGTCCAAAAGACCGTTTTGCCCCTTGTTTTCGGCTGGTTTCACACACAACCTACTATGCAGTCATGCAAAGATGCCACTAGTGCAAAATGACCATTTTGCCCCTAATGCATGCATAAAAATCAAAAAAGAGGCAAGAGGTCCAAAAATTAGGACAGGGTACCACACTCTACCCTCCTTAGAGAAATTTTGTCCTCCAAATTTCTGCTCACCAGACTAACTAAACAAATCAGGATACTTCTCTTTCATTAACTATTCAGATTCTCGGGTCAACTCCTTAATTCGATCACTTTTCCAAAGGACTTTCACTACTAGCACCCCTTTTCCTTGAACCACTTTTTCTATCAGCTCAGGGAGACGAGCAGATCTCACTTCAAATGTCAAATCTTCTCAGAGGTCCACTGAGGTTGTTTCAAGTGTATGCGATAGATCTGGTGCATACTTCTTCAACAATGAGACATAGTAAACATTATGGATCTTCTCTAACTTTGACTGCAGTTCTAGTCTATATAAGCTAGTTGCCCAATTCTTTCAAGTATCAAGAATGATCCAATATAGCAAGGATTTAGCTTTCCCCTGCTACGGAACCGTATTACTCCTTTCCTAGGTGATATCTTCAGGAAAACTCTATCACCCACTTGAAACTCTAAATCTCTTCTCTTGTTATCAGCATAGTTCGTTTGTTGATCCTGGGCCACTTTCATCCTGTCTTGAATTACCTTCACTTTATTGTAGTTTCTTCAATCAATTCCACACTTTGCAACTTTCTTTTACCAACTTCACTCCAACAAAGAGGTGTTCGGTACTTACGTCCATACAAAGCTTCCTAAAGAGCAATACCAACATAAATTATGGTTGTAAAAAAATTCCACAAAAGGTAAATGCTTGTCCCAACTTTCCTTAAAATCGAGAACACAAGCCCTCAACATCTCCTCAAGTGTTTGGATTGTACACTCTGATTGGCCATCTGTCTGAGGATGGTACGCAACACTGAGTCTCACAGTGGTCCCCAAAACCTGATGAAACTTCGGCTAAAACTGAGATGTAAACCTTTAGTCACGATTTGGCACAATTGAAACAGGTACTCCGTGGAGTTTAACCATTTCACTTATAAAGAGCCTCACTAATCTTTCCAAGGAATACTTGGTGTGAATGGCTAGAGAATGGGTTGATTTCGTCAAAAGGTCCACAATGACCCACACAGCGTCATGCCCCTGAAGAGTACGCGGTAACTTAACCACGAAATCCATAGTATTATGCTCCCATTTCCACTCTGAGACATGCAAAGGTTATAATAATCCCACTAGTTGTTGATGCTCCGCTTTTTCTTACTGACATCCTAAGCATCGTGTTAAAAACTCTGCGATCTCACAATTCATTCTAATCACCATGAATTCTCCCTGATCATACAATGCATCTGAGTACTGCTTGGATGTATTGCGTAAGCTGAAGAATGAGCTTCCTCTAAAATAGCACTTCTAAGCCCTGTATCCTCTGGAATACAAACACTTCCCCCAAAAAAAAAACAATAATACCATTACTGCGAAGCCCAAATTCACTAGGTTCACCTTTTATCCAACCTTCATATTTCCTTCATTAACTCTTCATCTGCTCTCTAAAATTCTTGAAGCTGCTCAAGTAACGACAGTCTTACCACAAAAGTTTTCAACAGAACCTCTTTGGGCTCAATTGTAATTCTCACATCCATGTCTCAAAGAACTGGAGGGTAGCCAATCACCAAATCATAATCCTTGATCAACTCTAACCATCTACGCTGCCTCAAGTTTAACTCTTTTCCGAGTGACCAAATACTTTTAAACTCAGTATGATCGGTTTAAATCAAGCATCTCTCTCCATAGAGATAATGTCACCAGATCTTTAGGGCCAAAATCCACTGGCGCTAACTTCAAATCATGGGTAGGATAATTCAGCTCGTACTTCTTCAACTGTCTAGAAGCATAAGCTATCACTATCTCATCTTGCATCAATACACAGCCGAGATTCTGTCGTGAAATATCACTGAACGCTACAAACTCTTTACCACTAGTAGGCAGAATAAGCATTGTTACTGAAGTTTGGCAACTCTTCCGCTTTGAATACTCTTCTCACATTTCTCTCCGCAACTAATGATTGCTTTAACCTTCTTCCAATTCACACAAATTACTTTTCCTAGGTACCATATGTCCAAAAAGGACCATTTCCTATGACCAAAACCCATAATGGGAGAATTTCGCATACAACCTCTTTTCTCGAAGGATCTGCAGTACTGTACACAAATGCTGCACATGCTCCTCTTTAGTTGATGAGTAGATCAAAATATCTTCAATGAAGACAATCACAAACTTGTCAAGATGTGGTCTGAAGACTGTTCATCAAGTCCATGGAAGCGGCTGGGACATCAGTTAAACCGAATAGCATAACCAAAAATTCATAATGCCCATATCGCGTACGGAACGCTGTCTTCGGCACATCACTCTCCTTGAACTTCAAGTAATGGTAACCCGACCGAAGGTCAATCATCAAAACACTCTTATTCCGCACAACTGATCAAACACATCATATGGGTAAAGGATACTTGTTCTTGATGGTCACCTTATTCAACTACCGATAATCTATACATAATCTGAAAGAACTATCTTTCTTCTTCACAAAGGGAACTAGTGCACCCCAAGATGATACACACTGCCGTACTCAACCATTTGTCTACTAAATCTTGTAACTACACTTTTAACTCCTTAAGCTTTGTTGGTGCCATGCGATACGGAAGAATGGAGATTGGAGCAGTACCTGGTAGCAAGTCAATAGCAAACTCAAACTCTTGATCTAGAGGTAATCCAGGTAATTCATCAGGAAATACATCCTCAAACTCTTAGACAATGCGAATATCGTTGAAGTTTTGTGCAACAATTCTTGTATCCACTATATTGGTCAGATATGCTTCACATCCCTTACACAACAATTTCCTTGCTTTCACAGAAGATATCACACACCTCGAGAGAACCTTACTTTCAACCTCAAGCACCATAGTAGAACAATAAGAGGTCTGTAGGGTTATTTCCTTCAGGAAACAGTCAATGGCAGCTTTATGCCTCTTCAACCAGTTCATCCGAAGTATGGTATCAAAATCTTACATCTCCAATGGAATCAGATCTGCCTCAAATCTATACCCTTCGCCTAGATAGGACATCCTAGGAAAACTACCTCTCTGACAATTTCTTTGCCAAGGGGCATTTGAATCACAAGTTCACAGTCTAAAGGAGAAGTTATCCTATCGGCATGACATGCAAATATAGTGCTACCAAAAGATTTCTCTGACCCTAGGTCTATTAAAACATATACCTCATGCTGAAAGATAGATACAATACCTGTAATCATGTTGGATTTGTCCTCGGCTTCCCCATTGGTCTTGGGAAAAACTCGGGTCTGAGAACAGGTCAGTAGTCACTGTGTTTCACCTGGTGTAATATTGCTAGTGGCAAAGCTGGGTGCGGACTCAAGAGATCGTACACCTTTCGACTGACTTTGTCGTCCTGCAAGGGGAGGTACTGACCCTGGTGCTCCACGGCCTAACTCTGGACATGTTGACTTAAG
Organism: Dioscorea cayenensis subsp. rotundata; assembly: GCF_009730915.1. NCBI lineage: Eukaryota > Viridiplantae > Streptophyta > Magnoliopsida > Dioscoreales > Dioscoreaceae > Dioscorea > Dioscorea cayenensis. The sequence continues at coordinate 40,316 of NW_024088596.1, read as the reverse complement.
GTGGCCTGTCTACCCACACTGATAGCATGTGCATGGCTCACAACATATACCAAAATGAAATCTGTTGCAGTTTTAGCATCTAGGAACATTTCCAGTTGACTTTCCTCTAAAATTGCCACTCACAAATGTAGTACCCTTTTAACTGCCCACTCGCCCGAACAACGATTTTATTGAGCTAGATCCTGTAAAATCTAAAAATGTGCCCTCCTTTTTACTATGCTTGGATGCCCTTGAAAAATCTGAGTTTTTTTTTCTTGGCTAGATTCTCACAAAGGCGTTTATCTTCAATGATCAATTTCTCAGCCCTCAAGGCCAACTGAACTACATCATTCCGTAACTTAGGCAAAGTTAAGCTTTGACTAATCTTGTCATCTTCTATCGGTGCTGGTTGAATTGAAAGAACTGGAGAGGGTTATGGTGGCACAAATACTAGCTCAGTACGGGGTTGTCCCCCAAACAGACTCCAATAACCAAGAAAATCATGGTATTCCTGGTATGTCTGCTGACGACCTTGAGAATCCTAATATGCTTTAAAGACTTGAAAAGCTTTCGGGCGTGGTACTACTCCTGGAGTTCTAATTTTAGGCTCAGGATCTGTAACACAGGAAGCATGCACTGAGGTTGCCACAGCAGGCTCATGTCCAGAACTGACCTCTTGCTAAAAGGGAGAAGGAGTGACAAGGTCCCCTTGCGTATATCTCGCAAGTGCACGGGTTTGTCGAAGTAATAATCCCGGATGAGCGGGTATCGAATCCACAGGGAGTAAGGAATAAAAACACTTAATCCGCTTCTTAGGTATGTGAAAGATCAGTAGTGATAAGTGTGACAATGATTCAATTCTCAAAAGTAAAAACAACAAGTAAGAAAACACGAGTAAAGGAGGAGGTAAGGCAATCGATAAAGATGGGGTACTCAAATAATGCTCCGCCTAGGACAATCATTTCAAGTGCAAGAACCCTCTATTATGCTTCCTCATCGATGCAATGGTTAGTCGTGGAAATCCATAAATACATAGTCCCAAACCTAAGCTAAACTATGCCTAACTCTATACATGTCCCGGAGGAGAGATTAGATAACCTCTCAACCTCGCACAAGGATAGAGTTTCAATGAGCTCTAGGGATTCCAAGTGATAAATCTCTTCCTAATTATAGACCTAACCGTTTGGTCCAGGTGGAAGGTCCCTAACCACAATTAAGCCCTAGATACTAAGATCACCTCAATGCTTCACTCCATTGCACGCGCAACTAAGCCCCAGCAGAGGGTCATCCCTTAGACCATTCACTCTATTATGGCCGCAAAGAACTTGAGGAACGGATGTAGAATCTATCACGTCGGAGGGGAAAGGGGACGCCCTGTACCTCTCGACTCACCCTCTTAACCCTCTCCAACCTAGCTTTGTCTAACGCTCGTGGTGTGTCACTTACTCACAAGATTACCAACAAGAACTCTCAACCCTAGTGTCACTCTAGGGGAAATGTTAATACAATGAAGCATTCAAGGTTGGAACTCACAACAAATATCAATTAATTGAAAGCATAATAAAGAGATTCAATGAAATAAATACATCCTAGGGTTCACAAATACCCAAGTACCCACAAGGGGTTTAGTTCTCCATGGAGCTAAGTACAATCAAAGAAATAGAATGTAAAAGCAATGAATCCATAGAGAAACCCCCTCGATAGTCATGCTGATGGTCTTGTAGAAAGTCTTCTACTCGTCGTCCAAGGATTCCTTCGTCCGACATAGGATACGCCTCGACGGAAGCTCCCCTACCAACCTTCTTCCTAAGGAATGACGATGTCGGAGCCGTAGAACCTCTCCAAAACCTTAGCCAATACTTCTCAAAATCCTAGCCGAAACCGTCTCTAGAGTTGGGGAAAAGATGGAAAAAAGAATGCTGAAATCGGGGCCGAATTTGCTTTAAATAGGGCTGGAATCAGGAGACCACACGGGCATGTGGATTTTACACACGCCCATGTGGAATTTCCACACGGGCATGTATAATTTCCACACGCCCGTGTGGATTCTTCGAATTCCTGTTTTCTCGGCCGGCTGTGAACAGTGCTGCATTACTTTCACTACAGTACCTGGCCTAAAATACTTCCCTAGTCCATACTTTCATCGAGGTGACGCAAACGGGCACACGTTCACGTCGTGGATCGGTTTGCTTCTTTAATGACGGACAAGTTGGTGGAAATCTTGTTCTATGTGCATAAGTCGGAATGCTTGAGTGTGACTGCCCTTGTGCCCCTCCAAATGGTTGTGCTAACTCAAATACAAGGAGGTTGGCACACACTTTAGCATCTCACACACGACCTATGTCTTCGCGTTTGAACCTTAGCAAGATTTCCTCCAAAATCGGTGCATTATGATCCACATTGGCTTCTTTCCTTCATACTCGGCCTCACAACCCTACCTGCATAAAAGTAATATAAAAACACACATATTAGTGTAAAAACCCAAGAAAAGTAATGCTCAACATAAGGAAAGAATGCTTCACATTCATATCACACAAGCACTTATCAAGGAGGTTGGACAAGAGGAGGTTCCACAAAAGGAATACCAACTCCTCAATGCGCACGTCGACGTTGTGCTAACATTCTAGCTGAAAGGAATAAGGAAAAAAAAAATTCCAAACTTAACTCCTATATGCATTTACGCTAAATGCAAATCAGTAATTGGATCCACTAATTAGTTGCAAAATAAATAGGTTTAGGATTTGGACTATGATCAGCCTAAACCTCTACCTCTGATACCACTAATATTGTCACGCCCCGTCCCTAGCCGAGCACGTGGCAACCGCCACGACAACAAGGAGTGGACCCTACCGCATCCTACCTCCTAGTTATCGTAAGGCTCAAAACAAACCCGCTACCACAATGAACTGAAGAGGGAAACAACCTCCACTACAGAACCAGCCAGGGTTCCAAATACAACCAGAAAATACAAGGAGAAAAAGAGTAAGTCACCCTACTGCCTGCCCAGCACAACTAAGTTCAACATTGCAGCCCGAGGAAGAAAAACAGAGAGTACTGTGTAATAGATGTTACCCAGAGAGTGGTGACAGAATAGATATAACAGAGTGGTAAAGCATTCCAAATAGTAATTACCACAATAATAATAACATATAAGAGTAGATCAAGGTATTCAACAAATTAATAGTTGACACGATAATTCAAAAATAGTACATTTAAACAATATTTTCCAACACATTGAGCACCGCTCAAAATGTAGGCTGGCCTCAAACAATTCCCAAGCTAATCGTGGCCGCGACTAGCTACAGGACCACCAAGGTGTTTTAAAACTTTTAAAATTCACAATACTGCCATCCATGTTGTTGGCCACTGAGATTCCCGTGTGGTGACCCCAGATTTCTCACATAAAAGACCCCCCTATCAATGGCTTCGTGCAACTCTTGACCAGGGTAAACTCAGGGTTGACCACGCCGCCTCCCATTAGGCCGGACCGTGGAACGCCACACTACAGTATCAGACTGAAGTCCACTGTCACCATCAAAATCCAAATGCCACAATGCAACTCTTTTCCTATTCTAACTCGAGGAATCAAGCATACGATGCTTAAATATAGAAATATGCATCTATATATATTGCCTTTGAATGTAAAATACGTATATATATACACTTAAACATGCATCTTTCAAAATATATATGTATAAGTATACTGGAATCATCTTTGCCAAAATAACTCCATACTCAAAATATCCATATATATATATATAGCAAATGAAATCTGCTTTAGCATCAAATTCATGATATAAAACATATAAAAAAAAAATGCTACCATACTCTTATTAAATCTATTAACAATTAAACCACTTACTGACCACGTCGTCTCGTCTTGAGACGCGCTCACAGGTCGGTAATTTCTTTCCCTTGGGAGGAAGCTTCGACACCCAGATTTCTCACATAAAAGACCCCCCTATCAATGGCTTCGTGCAACTCTTGACCAGGGTAAACTCAGGGTTGACCACGCCGCCTCCCATTAGGCCGGACCGTGGAACACCACACTACAGTGTCAGACTGAAGTCCACTGTCACCATCAAAATCCAAATGCCACAATGCAACTCTTTTCCTATTCTAACTCGAGGAATCAAGCATACGATGCTTAAATATAGAAATATGCATCTATATATATTGCCTTTGAATGTAAAATACGTATATATATACACGTAAACATGCATCTTTCAAAATATATATGTATAAGTATACTGGAATCATCTTTGCCAAAATAACTCCATACTCAAAATATCCATATATATATATATAGCAAATGAAATCTGGTTTAGCATCAAATTCATGATATAAAACATATAAAAAAAAAATGCTACCATACTCTTATTAAATCTATTAACAATTAAACCACTTACTGACCACGTCGTCTCGTCTTGAGACGCGCTCACAGGTCGGTAATTTCTTTCCCTTGGTAGGAACCTTCGACACCTAGAGTCAAACAAAGAATCTAAAAACTAATAAACACCAGAACGGAAACCAAAATGCATGCGAATGCAAGGTTACATGTTGAACATGTAACTCGAAGTGTTAGGGAATAACGGCGTCATTTTGGACCCAAATGATTTACGATGAAAGTAAACAAGTTCCAATGAGTTCCTAGGAAGAAGGGCTTCGATTTGGACCAAAGAAATACAATAAAAGGCCAAGGTTTTCCGGTGCAACAGTGTTTTCAGAATCACTATTCAGAATCACTACGATTTACAACTCCAAATCGCGAAATATCTTCACAAACATACACACAAATGAATCACAAGATAGAGGACTTCGATTTGAGTAAAAAAAACTCAAACCAAGGTTGATTTCTAGGGTTTCGAAGATTTTCAAAGATAATTAAATACGAAGAAAATACAAGGATAAAACCTTGAATCGAAGCCTTACCAAGCTCAGGAGAATGAAAGGATGAGAATAGAAGTGTTGGTTCACTGAAATAGCTCGCCGACGAATTTTTTTTTCAAAATCAAGGGTTCGGCCGAATGAATAAACAAGAGGAAAAACAAATGAGAGAAAAAAATGAGAGAAAGATGAGAGAGCCGTTTTGCTCTCTTATCTTTAAATTCAGATTTTTCATGTTTTTTTCATTTTTTTTTTCAAAACTGAAATTACCAAAATGCCTCTCTAATAGAAAATAAAAAGGAAATAGTCCAAAAAACAGTTTTGCCCCTTGTTTTCGGCTGGTTTTCACACACAACCGACTGTGCAGTCATGCAAAGATGCCACTAGTGCAAAATGACCATTTTGCCCCTAAGGCAAGCACAAAATTCGAAAAAGAGGCAAGTGGTCCAAAAGTTAGGACAGGGTACCACATGCGGTTTACACGCATATTCGGTCGTGTCAGATTGTCATAGCTGTTGTTGCACTAGGCAATGGCATGACTTGCTGAGGTTGAATCCATAGTTATCTTTGCAAAACTTGACGTATTTGAGAGCCTTAATTGGAATATTGCTTTTGAGCACACACAAGAACCTAAGAATGTACATGGTAAACCATGAGAGCGAGTGAGCATCACTAAGTGCTTAGGAAACATCCCTGGTGACAATGCCCCTTGCGTATATCCCACAAGTGCACGGATTTGTTGAGTAATAAAATCCCAGGTGAGTGGGTATCGTATCCATAGGGAGTAGGGAGTAAAAATAATTAAATTGTTTCTTAACCAAGTGAAGATGAATAATGATTGTGTTGACAAGATGTAATGTAAACAAGAATAAAAGAAGCAAGAAGGAAAAGCACAAGTAAGTGAGAGATAAGGCAATCGATATAAATGGGGTACTCAGATATTGTTCCGCCTAGGACAATGGTTTCAAGTGCAAAACCGACTACTATGCCTTCTAACTAATGCATTAATGAGTCGTGAAAATCCTTCAATACACGGTCCCAAATCTAAAGTCAACTGTGACTAACTCTATACCATGTCCGAGAGGAGAAATCGAACAATCTCAACACCTCACACTCGGATAGAATCACATGGAGTTATAGGGATTAAAAGTGATAAATCCTCTTCCTAGATATAGACCTAACCCTTTGGTCCAGGTGAGAGGTCCTTAGTCACAATTAAGCCCTAGGTGCTAATATCACTTCAACGCTTCACTCCGTTGCCTCTGCAACTAAGCCCCAGCGGAAGGTCATCACTTAGCCCATTAACTCTACTATGACCGCAAAGAACTCAAGGAAATGGAGGTAGGATAAATCATATCGGAGAGGAAAGGGGACGCTCCGCTACCTCTCGACTTAGCCTCTCGACCCTCTTCAATCTAGCTTTGTCTAACCCTAGTGGTGTGTCACTCACTCACAAGGGTTACCAATATGAACTCTCAACCCTAGTATCACTCTAAAGGAGGATTCAATCAATCAAGCATTGAAGATTGGAACTCAAATAAAACATCAATTAATGAAACAAATACATCCTAGGGTTCACAAATCCAAGTACCCACTAGGGGGTTTAGCTCTCCATGAAGCTAGTTACAATCAACAATGAAATCGAATGTAAAAACAAGTAATCCATATAAAACTCCTCGATAGTCGTGACGATGGTCTTGTGGAGAAGCCTCGTCTCCTCCAAAGGTCCCCTTGTCCGGCCTAAGACACACCTCGCCGGATCGGTGTCGATGAAAGCTCTCCAAAAACCCTACCAATACCTCTCAAAACCCTAGCCACATTCCCCTTTGAAGTTTAGGAAAGAATGGAGAAAAGAATTTTGAAATCGGGGGTGAATCGCGGCTTAAATAGGGCTGGAATCGGGCATCCACACGCCCCTGTGGATTTGCCACACGGGTCTGTGGAATTTCCGCACAGGCATGGATAATTTCCACACGCCCGTGTGGATTCTCTAGAATTCTCTTTTTCGGCCGGTTGTGAATAGTACCTACTACAATAATTTGCTACAGTACCGTCCCAAAACACTCCTGAACCCATTTTTTCATCGAGGTAACGTCAACGGGCACACGTTTACGTCATAGATCGCTTTGCTTTTTTCAATAACCTGCCTCATTGGTGAAGATCTTTCTACCAATGCACAACCTGGGATACTCGAATGTGACTGCCTTTGTACCCCTCCAAACCATTGTGCTAGCTTGAATACACGGAGGTTGGCACACATTCTCTCATCTTGAACCCAATTTATGTCTTCGCATTTGTAACTTATCAAGATTTCCTCCAAATAGTGCGTTCATGATCTACATTAGCTTCTTTCTTTAACATTCGGCTTCACAACCCTGTATGCATGAAAGTAACACAAATGCACAAGTATTAGCGCTAAAACCTGGTAAAAGTAATGCTCATCATAAGGAAAAAACACTTCACATTCTTATCACACAAGCACTTATCAAACTCGCCCACAATTAAGCTTTTGCTTGTCCTCAAGCAAAAATTAAAACATTGAAAAATAGACGAAGGAAATATTGGAAATGCATTCTACCAAAGCATACAAAGAGAGCATTCTACAAGTAATGGAAATTTTAACATTAAATACAAAAAATCAATGCTCTAGCTAATAACTTGAATGAAAAAGGACAACAAACCCGAAATTGTGTAAGTGTGTGTGCAAACTCACTCAAGTAACCCAAAGTATACTCCTCAAAGTTCTAAGTATAAAAGACTTATTTATCTACACAAAGTAACACAAATTAAAAAAGTGGTAGTAGCTTCACACATCCTCTAAGGTAGCCCTTTCCAAACGGCTGCTAAGGTGGCTTTCACACTTTCTAGGTGGTAGCCCTTTCTACCGGGGTGGTAGCTTTCACTCATCCTATAAGATAGCTCTTTCTCTCATTCGGGCATAACTAGTATCCGACTTATGAGAGCAGCTTCATACTTCATAGGTGGTAGCTCTTTCCACTCAACAAGCACAATTAAACAATAAAACTATTTTGTTCTTCCTTTTCCCTTTTTCCATTTTTTTTCAATTAACAAAAGAAACAACTATAACTAGTCTCTTTAACATCGAACTTGAGTTTCCAAAAGAGTTTAAAAAGCGAGTAGTGCAACAAGTGTCAATCGGGCAAAAATTCCTAGAAATTCAAGCAAGAACTAGACCATAAGAACATTCATTTTTAAAAAGTCTCCTAAACTCAAGAATACAATCAGTTCAACTAAGGTGAACCGCCATTGTCTATGTGAGCATGTATGTCAATCAAAACTAATATAAAAGAAATGTGCACTATGAAACTCCTCCCCACACTTAAGTTGTACATTGTCCCTAATGTACACATGCAAACTCACTCATAATTTATATCAATCGAGAGTATATGTGGGAGAAGCAATCAAAATAATACTCCCCTTACTCCTAGAGTTGCATTTAATGGAGCTAAATCCTTGGGAGTGATGTTCCGATGGATTGTGAAACACACACGACCAAGTGTAAAAGCACATCGGTCGTGTCCATGACTATTTCTCAATTCTCACACTGACAAGACCATCTGCACACATACACAAGGGTGTTCAGTGAAGGTCAATAAAACAAAAACAACTCGAGTAAATAACAGGTATAGCAATGAATACAACTCGAGACCACAAAATGAAAAATAAACTCAGAAGGAAAGTCCTTTCTGAGTATAGAAGTCCAAAATGAAATGCAAAAGTAATAAAGATGATGAAGAAATAAAGTCAAGTGTCAGTATCATCAGATGTCAGCTCTGCTCCTGCTGCTAGATAATCGAGTGGTGCCGGTGGATCAGGTGATGGTGATGTCATAGGAGCTGGGGGAGTCCATGGTTTCAGAACAAATGATGAGGCAACGTCTCGCTCAAGAATTCGCTGTAGTGTGTCAAAATGTGCCATAAACTTTGTGTACTGCGCGACCTGTGTAGATCGGACCTTTGCAATCTCTCTCCGTAATACCCCAATCGCACTCTCGAGCTTCTCAAATAGATTATAGGCTCGAGATGGTGAAAACATGCGTACTGGGGGGTGGTTCCTCTGCCACAGGAGGTAACTCGGTCTCCATCGGTGTCGGCTGAGGCTCGGGAGAAGGCTGCGAACCCTCGGCCAGATCATCCTCTCCCTTTGCTACCTCAAGGGTAGGTGTAATTAGGGCATATACTCCGAGCCGAACCTTGCGCACCATCCCCATCAACCTCAATATCTCTATACACAAGCAAACCTGTATACTCGCCTTCTCGGTCCTCCTAATCACAGTCAAAAGACCCATACCCATAACTAATCTCGTGATGTAGGGGCCTGAGAAGATCACTCCTAATCTGACATACTGTCTCTGATGTCGTAAATACTCTACGATGATATGTCCCAGATTGATCGTTGTGCTCTGAACTATCGAATAAAGATACAGGAGCTCCTGTAGGCTCAGTACGTCGGTACTGTCACCACGGTCATTCACCGACCTGCTCATAATGGCATGCAAATATAGATATGCAGGTCGAGAAAGGCACGTGGCCTTGGACACCCCTTGCTCATACTTCCCCTGTCCGCATAACACTCCATACGCCCTTTGTGGGGTTAAGGCGCCAAGATAGTCTGTCGGCAACTGAGCGTACTACTCAGTATCTGTGAATGCCATCTCATACAACCCCTGTCTGATCGAGAACTATGTCACCCTCATGCAATAGTGATCCCAGTACTCTAAATTGTATAGCATCGTCCTTGTCAAATCTATCATAAGGACGGTCAAACTTGAATGAGGATAGAACCTCGAGTGTAACTGTAGTGATAGCAAGCTCTCTAATCGTCAATAACTGTCTCCAATCACCAACCGATACCAGATCCACTACCTTATCTGCCAACTCTCCTCCTTACTGTATATCTCGCAATACGCTCGTGTCCAGGAATCGAGTCTGACCGAACCAATGTCTCGCAACCGTTCAAAACGAGCCTGATGCTTGGGAATAGCGAACTTAGTGTGCTCTCTCAGGGGACTGCTCTCTGGGACGCTTACCATCCTGATTCTTTGACTAGGGTTCCATGTCTACAAAAATTTAAAAAGGATGATCAAAGAAGCTCTTAAAATAAGACTACAGAAATCCACACAGTCGTGTGGAATTTCCACACGCCTGTGTGGATCCACGGGGCGTGAAAATTTCACGACCGCACCTCATTAAACCATAAATACACCTTTTTATCAGCTCAAAGTTTGTTCCAAACATGCATAGATCGTATAAACAGAAACTAAGCAACATTTACCATTTTCATTAGTTAAAATCAAGTTATGGAAATAAGGAGAAGAATTGAGGGTTTACTAATAGTGAACTCAAAAACTTTCGAATTCGGCTTGAAAAACGAGTGAAACTCCTCAAGATCGACGGTGTGAGGTCAGGAGAGGTGTTAGGAGTGGTCATTGAGTGACAAAGAGTGTGAGAATGGAGAAGAGCAAAAAGATTTTAAAGAAAGGTCGCGGCTCTTGCGTTCCTAGATATTCACACGGGCGTGCAGAAATCATCCATGCCTGTGCGCCTCCACAGGAGAGAGTCACAGGGGCAGACGCACACTCTTGTGCGCTTTGGGGAAACCTCTCCTATGTCTCTGAACGCAACCGCACTGGGGTGCGAAAAATACCCGCGCTCGTGCGCCTAACCCACAGGGGTAGACGCACGCCTTTGTGGACTCTCTGTCCAGTCGAGAATTATCACTAAGTGTTTTGGACGCCCGTACGAAAATTCCGCACGGCCGTTGATCGCTACTGGCCAGTTCACAGGGGCAGACGCACGCCCCGTTGTATTCTCTAGATGGAGGAGAACTCTTATGTAGAGATCCACATGGGCATGCGGAAAATACCTATGCCCATGCGTTTGTCACAGGATCGCCCACAGGGGCGAGTCCATGCCCTTGTGTTTTCTCTGGATGAACTCACAGTGAAGATCCACGGGCGTGCGGAAATTCCACACACCCATGCATTTTCTCTGGATGGCTTAAAAAACTCTGCAGGCTCTGCAAAAAATTCATGAACATGTATAAACACTCAGAGCCTGCCCTACTATGCAAAATACACCAGTGAAAACACGAGAAACTAGCTAGCACGACCAAAAACTTCGCCAGAACACATTTAAGCATAAGATGACACCAAAAATCCACAAGAAAATCACAACAAAAGTATCTAAAAATCAAGACACCGACACTCAAAGTCTTATTCAGGCAAACACTAAACTAATAACTAAGAAAATAATAAACGCTTGGGTTGCCTCCCAAGAAGCGTTTGTTTAACGTTACTAAGCTTGATGTACCTTGTCTTACCTCACAGGAGCTCATAGATGAAGGTTTTCCTCTTGCCCATGACTTGAAAGCACAATGAGCAAAGTCTCTTGAGGGTAGAGGGGGAGTTATCGGGCTTGGTACCACTTAATAAGGGTTCATCCACCTTGGAACGTTTCTTGTGGCGTCTCATCACCTTCTTCATCTACCGGAGCAACTTCTTCATAATCCCCGGAGTAGATGGTACTTCTTCCTTTAGCCCAAGCACTAGTACTTCTTCGTTCTCCAACTCTTGGTCTAGCAACCCCTCATATGAGTCCGGATTGAATATTTCCTACATATATTCATCAATTATCTCATCAGTAGTGTCAAGAAAGTAAAAAGTATCATCAAAGTCAAGAGAATGTCGCATGGCTTCGGTGAGGCGGTATGTCTATCAATGCCTTGGAAATATGCAAGAATGGCCTCCCAAGTATCAAAGGAACATCCGCATCCACCATGAAATCTACAGGAAATATATACATGTCAACTTTGACAAGCACATCTTCAATAATGCCCCTCGTATGTCTCACTGTTCGGTCCGCCAATTGCAATGTTATCCGAGTGGGCCTAGGCCCTCCCAAGCCTAGCTTATGAAAGAAGGAATATGGCATGACGTTGATACTGGCCCCTGAGTCCGCCAATGCCATTTCTTCAACGAAATTGCCAATGTTGCATGGAATAATGAAGCTTCCTGGGTCTTTCTTCTTGTTCGGCATATTCTTTTGCAAGACCGCCGAGCAAGATGCATCTAGAATCATGGAGGCACTCTTCTCCAATTTCCTTTTCTTGGTCAACAAATCTTTCAAGAACTTGGCATACCTCATCATTTGGGATAATGCCTCAACAAAGGGATTGTTTATATGTAATTTCCTAAACAAACCCAGAAACTTCTTGTACTGCTCGTCCACTTGGTCGTTCTTTAATCTAGAGGTATAAGGGATTCTTGGCTTGTAAGGTGGGGGTGCCACCTCCTTCTCCTTGGTTGCTCCTTTCTCAACCTCTACGACCTCCGGTGCTTCAACATTGGTCTTCTCACTTGGAAGCCTACCTTCAACCTCACGACTACTTCTCAAAGCGATCACCTTCACATGCTCTATGGATTAGTCTCGGAATTGCTTGGCAAGCTTCCCTGTGGTCTTTCTGATAGAGACTTCATAATTTACCCCACTTGATTTTCTAGGTTGTGCAATGAAGCGGTGTGATTGCGAAGTGTAGCCTCGACCGATTGGAACCATGTATCCAATGATTGCACAAATCTAGTCAAGGCTTTCTCTAAGTCGGTCATTCGGGTTTCCAAGCCGGATACTATATTTTTCATGTTTGGGGCTTGTTGTTATTGGAAACCCGGTGGTGCCATGGCCTTTGGTTGTCCTTGGTTGCTACATGAAAAGTTGGGATGACTCTTCAAACCCTAATTGTAGGTGTTGCTATATGGATTACCTTGGTTCCACATTGCACTACCCACAAAGTCGACTTTCTCCACCGAAGATACATCATCAATAGAGATCGGGCAATCGGAGGGAGCATGTCCTCCGCCACACCTACTGCAAGTAGTCATGGCCGCCACTTTACTCGAAGTTAGAAGGTTTAACTTTTTACTCAATGATTCAACTTGGGCTGCCAAAGTAGTAACTGCATCTATTTCATGGAGCCCGGCCACCTTTTTCCTTTCCGGCACATTCCACTGATAACTATTCATGGCCATGTCTTCTACTAACTGTCGGGCTTCTTCCGGTGTTTTACTCCCCATTGTACCTCCTGTGGCAGCATCTAGAAATTCCCTTGTACTCAGATTCAAACCATTATAGAAAGTATGAATGATCATCCATTCAGGAAATCTGTGTTGTGGGCAGCTTCGCAAAAGGTCCTTGAAACACTCCCATGTCTCACACAATGATTCCAATTCCATCTGTACGAACGACGACATCATATTACGAACTTGGCTGACTTCCCCGGAGGGAAGTATCTAGCAAGAAAAGCTTCCACCATCTCATTCCAAGTCATGATGGATTCTTTTGGCAAGGAATAAAGCCACTGCTTTGCTCTTCACTTGAGAGAAAATGGGAAAGCCCTCAATCTAATAGCATCATTCGATACACCATTGATCTTCAGCATATCACAAACTTTCAAGAAGTTCTCTATGTGGTTGTTTGGATCCTCATCGGCCAAACCATTGAAGCGCGTCGATTGCTTTGAATCATCCGGATGAATGCTTTGGTTTCGACTCAAAGTTCGGAGTCGTAATCGGGAGTCGCACAATGCTAGATTGTGTCCCCAGCGACCGATGCAGGGTGAATCGGATAATGTTCTCTGCTTTGTTCATTCCGCTTTCGACCATGTTGTCAGATCCTTTAACTTCTACTTCAGCTAGATTTGATGGTTCTTGCATAGGTTCTTTCCCTTTTCTTCGGAGTGTATGTTCAAGTTCGGGATCTCCTTCAATTAATATTGAAGGGTTCTCTCGGGTCATAACTTGGAGCTGTACCAAAAGAAAAAGAACAAATCAGAATGCCTACTCCCTGGCAACAGCACCGAAAACTTGACAACGCCCTTTGCGTATATCCCGCAAGTGCACGGGTTTGTCAAGTAATAAAATCCCAGGTGAGTGGGTATCGTACCTAAAGGGAGTAGGGAGTAAAAATACTTAAATTGTTTTTTTCCAAGTGAAGATGAATAATGATTGTGTTGATGAGATGTAATGTAAAGAAGAATAAAATAAGCAAGAAAGAAAAGCACAAGTAAGTGAGAGATAAGGCAATCGATATAAATAGGGTACTCGGATATTGTTCCGCCTAGGACAATCGTTTCAACTCCAAAACCTACTATTATGCCTGCTATCTTATGCATTAATGAGTTGTGGAAATCCTTCAATACACGGTCCTAAATCTAAAGTCAACCGTGACTAACTCTATACCATGTCCTGGAGGAGAAATCGAACAATCTCAACATCTTGCACTCGGATAGAATCGCATGGAGTTCTAGGGATTCCAAGTGATAAATAATCTTCCTAGATATAGACCTAACCGTTTGGTCCAAGTGAGAGGTCCCTAGTCATAATTAAGCCCTAGGTGCTAAAATCACTTCAACTCTTCACTCTGTTGCCTCTGCAGCTAAGCCCTAGTGGAAAGCCATCCCTTAGCCCATTCACTCTACTATGACCACAAAGAACTCAAGGAAATATAGGTAGGATAAATCACATTGGAGAAGAAAGGGGATGCTCCGCTACCTCTCGACTCACTCTCTCGACCATCTCTAATCTAGCTTTGTCTAACCCTCGTGGTATGTCACTCACTCACAAGTGTTACCAATATGAACTCTCTACCCTAGTGTCACTCTAAGGGAGAATTCAATCAATCAAGCATTCAAGATTGGAACTCAAATAAAACATCAATTAATGAGAGCATAATAGAAGGTTTAATGAAACAAATACATCCTATGGTTCACAAATCCAAGTACCCACTTGGGGGTTTAGCTCTCCATGGAGCTAGTTACAATCAACAATAAAATCGAATGTAAAAACAAGTAATCCATAGAAAACCCCCTCGATAGTCTTGACGATGGTCTTGTGGAGAAGCCTCGTCTCCTCCAAAGGTCCCCTCTTTTTCCTAGGACAAACCTCACCGGATTGGTGCCGACGAAAGCTCTATTAATAACCTTCTTCCAAGTGGAGCGCGATGTCTGATTGTTCGTTCACCCACAAGTGTATCGGGCCACCAAGAAATACCTTGCGCAAAAGCTCAATGATCGTATTCTACTCCTCCATCACTTACTTTCTAACCTTACAACTTAAACATGGTATTTCACTCTAATACATGCAATAATGCAAATAAATCACAAGTATAACAATTCCATGGCAAGCAAGAAATCACAAGAGCAATGATAATGATAAATAGGCCTAGGGATGAGGATCCCCATGAGGGGTCATCATGCAATATGGATGCATAAGAACAACATAGCAAAGGTGATTTAGACCGACGGATCTCAAAATTAGTTCAACCCCAATCTCTCGGCGGTTAAACCCTAATCCCATATAAATAATGACAAGGATCTCTCCCTAATCACATTCCTATGATTGCATTAAGTAAAGAAAGATCACGCAATAAGGATACGCTTAACCTAAGTCTACCTTTATAGTTCAGAGGGCTACCGACACCCAATTTCTCGGTATATCGATTCAAGAAAACCCCTTCTAGCTCATTAATGATCTAGTATATATGAGTAGGCCACATCTACATATACAACTCAATAAAGAACTAAGGATCTCTCCATTTTATAGGTTTAGACATGAAGAACAATGAGCCAAACCATAAATCACACCAATGCACTCTAAATAGAAGTATAGCATCCACAATACATGATAAACCCCCCAAGGTTCACCTACATCCGGTGGCCTTGGTGGTCTAGTGTGCCATCATACAAACAAGTATCAAAAACTCAAGAACAATAAGAGACAAATGCATAAATGGCACTCCCTAGTTCGAATGATGTGTAAGAAGAATAATGCCGGCCGAATGACGCTTCCTCTAGCACAAGGAATGCCGAATGCTCCTCCTCCCTTGATGATGAAACTCTCCCCTTGAGATCCAAGCTCTTGATCACCTCCAAGCTTCAAGCCAAGCTCTAACAAGATGATGTCTTCATTTCTCCTCTTCTTTCCTCCAAGTGTTTGCTGGCAAAATTCCAAAAATCCACCAAGAAGAGCCTCCAAATACCCTCATATATCCTCAGTATACCCTCTCTCAAAAATAGGCCGTATGCCCATCAAAATAGACTCAAAAACCCACAAAATGGCCTCCATACGGGCTCTATACTGGCTCAATTAGGACCTCCATACTGCCTCAATGAGGGATGCATTGAGGCAGTATGAAGTAGGAAAACTCCATTTTAGCTCTCGTAATAATATTCATACTGGCTCAATGAGCACCTCATTCACCCAGTATGCCTTCAAACAAACTCTCCTCTTCTATGGCTGCAGTATTTATCCTGGGGTCAATCCAGGGCAGCATTGACGCCGTATGGCGTATATCAAATCCTGACTAAAAACCACTACATGTGCTACATTGGAAGTTACAGTGTTCTTGCTACAGTACCGCTACTACATTACTCAAGCTACAATAATCTACTACAGTGAATATCCTAAAATACTGTGACCTGGTTTTCTTCTCTTTTTTTGCCCAAATCATATCTTTGTGTCCTTCATGGCTCTCTCATGCCTTACAAAGCAAATAATACATGATTAAGGATGAAACGGGCATCAATTCTTATGATAATACATGCTAGAGGTAACAAATACTTATACTAAAACACGTACATTTAGACACTTATCAAATATCCCCACACTTAAGCATTTGCTTGTCCCCAAGCAAAAAAATCATGAAAAACAAAGAGAGATAAGTGGCTAAATGTACTACCTCCGACACAAATAAATACAAGACTCTACAAGCATTGTAAAATGATAAGTAGATAATGAGTTACAAAACATTAAGCACAACAAAAGAATCCTGTCTCACCTCCTACATGTCTGTGCCAAGTGTGTGAACTTTGTATTTCATCTGCCCTGACCAGGTCTAGCCTACTGACTTCAATCAGTACAGCTCTAGATGCTAATCACTCCACATGTAAGAGTACTGAGTCTTAAAATGCTAAGTGCTACTTCAATAAACAAGTAAGATCATTCTAAGTCATGAACTTGAACTAAATCCCTTTTCTTTTTCAAAGCCCCTAGTAGGAAGTCAACAAATCACTAGGGTTTTTATTTTCATTTCATTTCATCATTCATTTTTTCTGAGTTCGACTAACATAGACTGCACAAAGAAATCTTTCTAGAGGGTGCACATGCTGGTTAGGCACAAGAGCCACCCAACTACTCAATTACAGTCTACATAGACGCATTCATGCTTCATTAGCAGAGGAATACTAACATAGACTCATTTTTATTTTTCTCTTTTCATCAATTTTTTTTTTCATATTCACCCTAGATCAGACTATTCTATATGCCACAAAACTATGGCTAGCTCATCAAGACTCAGAAGTTCTTAAGAGTACATTGAAAGAAAGAACTTAGAATTCTAAGGCCAAGTACTCAAAGTTGTGTGTTAAGCATTCAAGAGAGATGAAGTAGTCAAGTTGGCTATTCCCAGGGCATCAACACAAGATTCAGTGCACAAGACAATACTAGAGGTGAAACAAGATTCAATAGAGTACAACAACAAGTATATAACTCAAATCAATCATTAATCCATGCTAGAAGAGTCTTACAATAATGAACAAGCCATCATGGGTAAACTAGCTGACACATCCGAATATGCGTGTACACCGCAAGTGCACGGATATCGAAGTAATAATCACAGATGAGTGGGTATCGTATCCACAGAGAGTAGGGAAAAAAGACACTTAAATTATTTCTTAACTAATGTGGAATATGAATAGTGATATGTGTGACAATATTCAATTCTCAAGAGTAAAAACAACAAGAAAGAGAGCACAAGTAAAGGAGAAAGTAAGGCAATCGATAAAGATGGGGTACCCGGGTATTGTTCCACCTAGGATAATCGTTTCAAGTGCAAGAAACCTCTATTATGCTTCCTAATTAATGTAATAGTGAGTCGTGGAAATCCTTAATTGCATACTCCCAAATGTAAGGTCAACAATGCCTAACTCTATACATGTCCCGGAGGAGAAATCGAACAATCTCAACACCTCGCACTCGTATAGAATTGCAATGAGCTTTAGGGACTCCAAATGATAAATCCTATTCCTATGTATAGACCTAACCCTTTGGTCCAGGTGAAAGATCCCTAGCCACAATTAAGCCCTAGATGCTAAAATCACTTCAATGCTTCACTCCGTTACACTCGCAACTAAGCCCCAGCGGAAGGTCATCCCTTAGCCCATTCACTCTACTATGACCATGACAATATCCCGCAAGTGCACGGCCTTGTTGAAGTAATAATCCCGGGTGAGCGGGGTCGAATCCACAGGGAGTAGGGAGTGAAAATACTTAATTTGATTCTTAGCTATGTGGAATATCAATAGTGATAAGTGTGAAATTGATTCAATTCTCAACAATAAAAACAACAAGTGAAAGAGCAAAAGTAAGAAGAGGGTAAGACAATCGATAAAGAATGGGGTACTCGGATAATGCTTCACCTAGGATGATCGCTTCAAGTGCAAGAACTCTCTATTATGCTTCCTAATCAATGCAATGGTGAGTCGTGGAAATCGTTACATACATAGTCCCAAATCTAAGGTCAACTATGCCTAACTCTATACATGTCCCGGAGGAGAAATCGAACAATCTCAACACCTCACTTTTTGCATAGAGTTGCAATGAGCTCTAGGGATTCCAAGTGATAAATCTCTTCCTAAATATGACCTACCCCTTTGGTCCAGGTGGAAGGTCCCTAGCCACAATTAAGCCCTAGATACTAAGATCCTCTCAACGCTTCACTCCATTGCACGCGCAACTAGGCCCCAGCGGAGGTTCATCCCTTAGACCATTCACTCCATTATGGCGCAAAGAACTCGAGGAACGGAGGTAGAATCTATCACGTTGGAGGGGAAAGGGGACGTCATGCCTCTCGACTCACCCTCTCAACCCTCTCCAACCTAGCTTTGTCTAACGCTAGTGGTGTGGCACTCACTCACAAGGTTACCAACAAGAACTCTCAACCCAAGTGTCACTCTAGGGGAAATGTTCATACAATCAAGCATTCAAGGTTGGAACTCACTATAAACATCAATTTATTGGAAGCATAATAAAGAAGTTCAATGAAACGAATACATCCTAGGGTTCACAATCATCCATGTACCCACTAGGGGTTTAGCTCTCCATGGAGCTTAATACAATCAAAAGAAATCGAATATAAAAAGCAATGAATTCATAAAGAAACCCCCTCGATGGTCGTGTCGATGGTCTTGTGGAGAGTGCTCTACTCGTCCTCCAAAGATTCCTTCGTCCGGTATAGGATACTCCTCGATCGAAGCTCCTCTACCAACCTTCTTCCTAATCGAATCACGATGTCGGAGCCGTAGAACTTCTCCAAAACCATGGCCAATACCCCTCGAAACACTAGCCTAAGTCCTCTCACAAGTTGGGGAAAAGATGGAGAAAAGAATACCAAAATCGGGGCTGAATCTACTTTAAATAGGGCTGGAATCGGGCAATTCCACGGGCGTGGACGATGCACGCACCCGTGTGGAATTTCCACACGGGCGTGGATAATTTCCACGCAGCGTGTGGATTCTCTGTTTCTCGATTTCTCGGCAGTTTGTGAGCAGATGTTACTACGATGTTGCTTGATGTTGCTATAGTCTCCGACCTGATTAACTTCCCAATTCCATACTTTCATCGGGGAGTAGCATAGCGGGCACACATTCATGTCGTGAATCACTTGCTTCTTCAATGATTTACATGTTGGCGGGGGCTCTTGTTATTATATGCATAAGTCGGAATGCTCGGCGTGGCGCCTTTGTGCCCTCAAATAGATGTGCTCACTTTCGAATCGCGAGGAGGTTGGCACACACTCTAGCATCTCACACGACCTATGTCTTGGCGTTTGAACCTTAACAAGATCTCCTCCAAAAATAGGTGCATTATGATACACATTGGCCCATTTCCTTCATACTTGGCCTCACAACCCTACCTGCATAAAAGTAACATAACAACACACATATTAATGTAGAAAACTGAGGAAAGTAATGCTCAACATAAGGAATGAACGCTTCATATTCATATCGCACAAGCATTTATCAGACCACAAAGAACTCTTGGAACGTGGAGGTAGGATAGATCATACCGGAGGGAAAAGGGGACGCTCCGCTACATCTTGACTGACCCTCTCAACCCTCTCCAATCTAGCTTTGTCTAACTCTCATGATGTGTCACTCACTCACAAGAGTTACCAAGAAGAACTCTCAACCCTAGTGTCACTCTAGGGGAGTATTCATACAATCAAGCATACAATATTGGAACTCACAATAAACATCAATTAATGGAACGCATAGTAAAGAGATTCAATGAAATGAATACATCCTAAGGTTCACAAATACCCAAGTACCCACTAGGGGTTTAGCTCTCCATGGAGCTAGGTACAATCAATGAAATCAAATATAAAAACAAAGCATCCATAGAAAACTCCCTTGTTAGTCGTGGCAATGTTCTTGTGGAGAGTCCTCTACTCGTCATAAGGGTCCCTTTGTCCTTACTAGGATACACCTTGCCGGATCGGTGCCGACGAAAGCTCTTCAACTATCTTCTTCCAAATGGCGTGCGATGTCGGAGCCGTAGAACCTCTCAAAGCCCTAGCCATTACCTCACAAAACCCTAGCCATAGCCCTCTCTCAAGTTGGGGAAAAGATGGCGAAAAGAATGCTGAAATCGGGGCTGAAATCGGCTTTTAAAGGGCTTGAATCGGGAATCCACACGCCCTTGTGAGCGCCCTTGTGGATTTTTCACACGGGAGTGTGGAATTTCCACACGCCTGTGTGAACAGTGCTGGTACAGTATTCTTAGTATAGCTTTTCTACAGTACCCTACTATAATACGGGCTCGAAATACTCCCGAATCCATGCTTTCATCGAGGTAACGCAAATGGGCACACGTTTACGTCGTGGATCGCTTTGCTTCTTCAATAACGGACATGTTGGTGGAGATCTTGTTCTATATGCACAAGTCGGAATGCTTGAATGTGACTGCCCTTGTGCCCCTCCAAATGGTTATACTAACTTGAATACGAGGAGGTTGGCACACATTCCCGCATCTAGAACCCGACCTGTGTCTTTGCGTTTGAACCTTAGCAAGATTTCCTCCAAATTGGTGCATTTACGATCCACATTGGCTTCTTTCTTTCATATTCGGCCTCACAATATTACCTGCATGAAAGTAACATAACTACACACATATTAGTGTTAAAATCCAAGAAAAGTAATGCTCAACACAAGGAAAGAACACTTCATATTCTTATCGCACAAGCACTTATGAAACTCCCCCACACTTAAGCTTTTGCTTGTCCTCAAGCAAAAATTAAAACATTCGAGTATAGACGAAGGAAATATTGGTAGTGCTTGGGAAATTACCAAAGCATACAAAGAGTGCATTCTATAAGTAAGGGAAATTTCAACACTAAATACGAAAAATCAATGCTCTAGCTAAAAACTTGAATCAAAAAGGCTACAAACCCGAAATCGTGTAAGTGTGTGAACTCACTCAAGTCGACCCAAAGTATACTCCTCAAAGTTCTAGGTATAAGGGACTTATTTATCTACAAAAGGTAACAAAAATTTAAAAAGGGTATTAGCTTCACACATCCTCTAAGGTAGCCCTTTCCAAAGCGGCCGCTAAGTTGGCTTTCACACATTCGAGGTGGTAGCTCTTTCCACCGTGGTGGTAGCTTTCACACATCCCATGAGATAACCCTTTCTCTCATTAGGGCATAACTAGTATCAGACTTATGAGAGTAGCTTCATACATCATAGGTGGTAGCTCTTTCCACCCAACAAGCATAACTAAACAACAAAATTATTTTGTTCTTTCTTTTTATTTTTTCATCATTTTTTAGAACTAACACAAGAAACAACTAAAACTAGTCCCTTATACATCAAACATGAGTTTCCAACAGGGTTCAAAGGGTGATTAGTGCAACAAGTGTCAATTGGGCAAAAATTCCTAAAAATTCAAGCAAAAACTAGAGCATGAAAACATTCAATGGTACAAATTTTCCTAAACTCAAGAATACAATCAATGCAACTAAGGTGAACTGCCATTGCCTATGTGAGCATGTATATCAATCAAAACTAGTACAAAAGAGATGCGTGCGCTATGAAACTTCCCCCCGCACTTAAGCTGTACATTGTACCCATTGTACACATGCAAGCTCATTCATAATGTAACTCAATTAGATTCATATATGGGAGAAGCAATCGAAACAATACTCTCCTAACTCCTAGTGTTGTATTTGATGGAGCTAAGTCCTTGGGAGTGTTGTTCCAATGGGTCGTGAAGCTCACACGACCAAGTGCTGAAACACCGTGGCCGCGCCCATGACAAAGTCTCAATTCCCATGATGACAAGACCATCTGCACGCATACAAGAGGAGGTTCAGTGAAGCTCATTAAAAAACAAAAATAACTCGAGTATATAAAAGATAAGACAATGAATACAACTCGAGATACAAAATGAAAATAAACTCAAAAGGGGAGTCCTTTCTGAGTATACAAGTCCAAAATAAAATGCGGAAATAAAAGATGAGGAAAATAAAATCAAGTGTCGATGTCGCGCTCTGGATCCTCTGCTACTGCTGGTGCTAGATCAAAAGGTGCTGGTGGAGATGGTGAAGGAGATGCTAGAGGAGCTACGGGGGCCGGAGGAGTCCTCGGCCGCAGGACAAATGATGTGCCGACGTCTCGCTCTAAGATCTGCTGTAGAGTGTCAAAACGTGCCATGAACTCCGTATAATATGCAGCTTGCATAGCCCTAATATCGGTAATCCCTGCTCGGACCTCCACTATCTCTGTCCGTATCATCCCCACAGCGCTCTCGAGCCTCTCAAAGAGATCCTAGGCTCGAGATGGTAAAAACATGCGCACGGGGGGTGGGTCCTCTGTTACCGGAGGTACCGCCTCTATCTGATCTCCCTCAAGCTGTGACTCTAAAGCTAGTTGAGACCCCTCTGCAACGGTTTCAGTGGATATAAGAGGCTCTGGCATGGACATATTCAGCACATAAACACCACCCAGGTGTTTCCTGATCATACCCATGAGCCTCATTGTTGCGAGCTCGAGGGGTGCTGGTACTATTGTTTTCTCAGCCCCTCTGATCTTGTCTCGCAAATCCATCCCCAAGATGAGTCTAATAATGTATGGACCCATGAAAATGACACCAAGCCTAGAATATTGTCTCTAGTGCTTCAGATATTCCGTTAAGATGTGTCCCAAATGAATCGGCTCGTTTCGTACCATAGAGTATAAATATAAAAGTTCTTATTTGCTTAGGACTCATGTACTATCGCCGCGACCATTCACTGACCTACTCAAGATGGCATGAAGATATCTGTAACTAGGTCGAGAAAGGCATGAAGCCTAAGACACTCTTGGTTCATATCGTCCCTTACCACATAGTATTTTATATGCTCTCTGGGGCATTAGGCCTCTTGAGATGTCAACTGGTAGATCCTCATACTCCTCCGTCTCAGTAAACCCCTCGTTATATAAACCAAGCCTAATGGAGAACTGCATAACGCTCATACTGTGATGCCACCCAAAAGCACTGAACTGAATGGCGTTGACACTATCGAAATGAGCATAAGAATGGTCAAACTCAAATGACGTGAGCACCTCTAATGTGAGTAGGCGGATAGCAGGGTCATGAATAATCAGTAGTTTGTGCCAACTACCCACCGAAAGTAACTCCTCGACCTCATCAGCCATGTAATGTGCTAACTGTACCTCCCTAAGGGAGCTCACATCCGGGATTCGTGTCTGACCGAACTTAAGCTTCGCTAGTCATTCAAATCAAGCTCGATGTTCGTGAAACATAAATTCCATAACTTCTGGTTCAGGAGTAGGCTCTCTAGGACGCTTACCAGCTGCCTTCTTCGATCTGGGAGCCATACTTGCATATATTGGAAAAAGAATCGATCAAATTCATTCATAACTTAATAATGCAGGAATCCACACGGTCGTGTGGATTCGCTGGGCGTGAAAACCGTACGCCCCTTGATGGCATAATCTACGAATACACCTCATCCTCCATTCTAGAACTCATTAAAAACATATCACAGTCATTTTAGCATGAGAACGAGGCACATTCAACAGTTTAATCGAAAAAAAATCAAATAGAATCGACCTAGGGTAGCGAGAAGATGAAGCAAGGATTTACCGATGAGATGAAGCCAATAACCCTAAAATTGGCAAGAACTCAAACAATCGATGCAAAATAGACAGTAAGAGGTCGGGAGAAGGTTAAAGAACGTTTTCTGAGTGTTTGGAGGTCTATTAATGAGTAAATCTCGAACAGTTTATAAAGAGGAAACACAGCTCTCTAATACCTTTAAAAACCACAAGGGCGTGTGAAATTTTACACGCCCGTGTGCCTCCACCTGAGAGATTCACAGGGGCAGACACACGCCCATGTGCACTCTTGGGAAAACACTTAATCTTTTTGAACGCAGCCGCACGGGCGTGTGGGAAATACCCATGCCCGTGTGCCTAACTCATAGGGGCTACCGCATGCCCCTGTGTCTTCTCGGGATGGGGAGAGCTCCTCTGCAGATATTCGCACGGGCGTGTGGAAATTACCCATTTCCCATGCAATTTTCACAAGGTCACCCACAGGGGCGAATCCGCGCCCCTGTGTGATCTCGGGATAATCTGCCAATCTCTGCATGAATTCACACGCCCGTGTGGAAATTACACACCGGCGTGCGAGAATCCCATGGTTGTTCACAGGGGTGCGTCCACGCCCCTTTGCCTTCTCTGGTTGAGCCTGCAATACAAAGCCACGGGCGTGTGTTAATTCCACACGCCCATGTGTTTTCTCTCGATGCCTTAGAAAACTCTGCAGGCTTTGCAGAAAATTTCTGAACATGTTTACGTACTCAGAGCCTGCCCCAATATGCAATCTATACAAGTGAAAATCATGAGAAATAGTTCAAACAAGGAAAACTTCACCAAATTTAAATGAAAACACATGATGACAATTCAAAACCCGCAATAAAATCACTGCACAAGTATATAAAAATCAAGACACCAACACTCAACACTTTATTCATGCAAACACTAAACGAACACTAAGAAAATAGTAAACCATTGGGTTGCCTCCCAAGAAGCGCTTGTTTAACGTCACATAGCTTCACATACCTTGTCTTACCTCACGGAGGTTTATGAAGGAAAAGTACTTCCTTGTCGTCATTACCAACCTCTCCTCTGTAGTATGGTTTCAGCCTGTGTCCATTAACCTTAAGTGTACCCTTCTCCGGATGAGTGATCTCAACAGCTCCATGAGGTGAAACTTTGGTTACCATATAAGGACCAAACCATCTCGACTTCAGCTTTCCCGGGAATAACCGTAAATGAGAATTAAATAGTAACACTTGATCGCCCACTCTGAACTCTTTCAGATTCTTGATATGCTTGTCATGCCATTTATGAATTCTTTCCTTATAAATCCTATCATTCCCATATGCTTTGATTCGACATTCATCTAGTTTGTTGAGATGTAACATTCTTTGTTCCCCTGACTTGCTCAAATCAAAATTCATAGCTTTGATTACCAAGTATTTTTTAAGCTCTAACTCCACAGGTAAATGACAGGATTTTCCATACACCAAATTGTAGGGAGTAGTCCCTATCGGGGTTTTGTATGCTGTTCTATGAGCCCAAAGTGTGTCATCTAACCATTCAGACCAATCTCACTTTCCTTGTTCCACGGACTTAGTAAAAATCCTCTTGAGCTCCCTATTTGTAATGCTGTTCTATGAGCCCAAAGTGTGTCATCTTGATTTGTGTGACAAGATGTAATGCAAACAAAAGTAAAAGAGGCAAAAGAGATAACACAAGTAAAGGAGAGGTAAGGCAATCGATATAAATGGGTTACTCGGATATTGATCTACCTAGGACAATTGTTTCAAGTGCGAAAACCCTCTATTATGCTTCCTAACTAATGCATTAATGAGTCGTGGAGATCCTTTACTAAATCGTCCCAAATCTAAGGTCAAATATGGTTAACCCTATACATGTCCCGGAGGAAAAATTGAACAATCTCTCAACCTCGCACTCGTATAGAATTACAATGAGTTCTAGGGATTCCAAGTGATAAATCCACTTCCTATATGTAGATCTAACCCTTTGTTCCAGGTGGAAGGTACCTAGCTACAATTAACCCCTATATGCTAAAATCACTTCAACGCTTTACTCCATTGCACTCGCAACTAAGCCCCTACGGAAGGTCATCCCTTAGCTCATTCACTCTACTATGACCGCAAAGAACTTGAGGAATTGGAGGTAGAATAAATCACACTAGAGGGAAAATGGGACGCTCCGCTACCTCTTGACTCACCCTCTAAACCCTCTCTAATCTAGGTTTGTCTAACTCTCGTGATGTGTCACTCACTCACAAGGGTTACCAACAAGAATTCTCAATCCTAGTGTCACTCTGACAAGTATCCCCTTGCGTATATCCCGCAAGTGCACGGGTTTGTCGAAATAATAATCCCGCATGAGCGGGTATCGTCTCCATAGGGAGTAGGGAATAAAAACACTTAATTCGCTTCTTAGCTATGTGAAAGATGAATAGTGATATGTGTGATAATGATTCAATTCTCAAAAGTAAAAACAACAAGTAAGAGAGCACAAGTAAAGGAGAAGGTAAGACAATCGATAAAGATGGGTTACCCGGATATTGCTCCACCTAGGACAATTGTTTCAATTGCAAGAACCCTCTACTATGCTACCTAATCAATGCAAGTGAGTCATGGAAATCCAAAATTACATAGTCCCAAATCTAAGGTCAACTATGCCTAACTCTATATATGTCCCGGAGGAGAGATTGAATAACCTCTCAACCTCGCACTCGTATAGAATTGCAATAAGTTCTAGGGATTGCAAGTGATAAATCTCTTCCTAATTGTAGAACTAACCCTTTGGTCCAGGTGGAAGGTCCCTAACCACAATTAAGCCCTAGATACTAAGATCACTTCTGCGCTTCACTCCGTTGCACCCGCAATTAAGCCCCAGCGGAAGGTCATCCCTTAGACCATTCACTCTATTGTGGCCGCAAAGAACTCGAGGAACGGAGGTAGAATCTAACACATCGGAAGGGAAAGGGGACGCTCCGGTACCTCTCGACTCACCCTTTCAATCCTCTCCAACCTAGCTTTGTCTAACACTCGTGGTGTGTCACTCACTCATAAGGTTACCAACAAGAACTCTCAGCCCTAGTGTCACTCTAGGGGAGTATTCACACAATCAAGCATACAAGGTTAGAACTCATAATAAACATCAATTAATTGAAAGTATAATAAAGAGATTCAAAGAAATGAATACATCCTAGGGTCACAAATACCCAAGTACCCACTAGGGGTTTAGCTCTCCATGGAGCTAAATACAATCAAAGAAATAGAATCTAAAAGCAAAGAATCCATAGAAAACCCCCTCGATAGTCATGTCGATGGTCTTGTGGAAAGTCCTCTGCTCATCGTCCAAAGATCCCCTTGTTCGGCATAGGATACGCCTCGACGAAAGCTCTCCTACCAACCTTCTTCCAAGATATGACAATGTCAGAGCCGTAGAACCTCTCTAAAACCCTAGCCAATACCTCTCAAAACCCTAGCCGAAGCCCTATCTCAAGTTAGGGAAAAGATGGAGAAAAGAATGCTGAAATCGGGGCTGAATCGGCTTTAAATAGGGCTGGAATCGGGGATCCACACGCCCCTGTGGACGCCCGTGTGGATTTTTCACACGGGTGTGAGGAAATTCTCTGTTCTGCAGCTTTCTCGGCCGGCTATGAACAGTTCTACTACAGTGTCGCTGCAGTATCCGGCCTGAAATACTTCCCGTATCCATACTTTCATTGAGGTAACACAAATGGGCACACGTTCACGTCGTGGATCGCTTTGCTTCTTCAATGATGTAAAAGTTGGTGGAGATCTTGTTCTATATGCATAAGTCAGAATGCTTGAGTATGACTTACCTTGTGCCCCTCCAAATGGTTATGCTCACTCAAATACGAGAAGGTTGGCACACACTCTAGCATCTCACACCCGACCTATGTCTTCGCGTTTGAACCTTAGCAAGATTTCCTCCAAAATCGGTGCATTATGATCCACATTGGCTTCTTTCCTTCATAATCAGCCTCAAAACCCTACCTGCATAAAAGTAACATAAAAACACTCATATTAGTGTAAAAACCCGAGAAAGGTAATGGTTAACATAAGGAAAGAATGCTTCGCATTCATATCGCACAAGCACTTATCACACTCTAAGGGAGTATTCGTACAATCAATGCATTCAAGATTGGAACTCAATAAAAACATCAATTAATGAAAGCATAATAACAAGGTTCAATGAAACGAATACATCCTAGGGTTCACAATCTAAGTACCCACTAGGTGGTTTAGCTCTCCATAGAGCAAATTACAATCAATGAAATCGAATGTAAAAGCAATAAATCCATAAAAAACCCCCTCGATAGTCATGACGATGGTCTTGTGGAGAGTCCTCTACTCGTCCAAAGGTCCCTTTGTCCGGCCTAGGTTACACCTCGCCGGATCAGTGCCGACGAAAGCTCTCCGACTAACCTTCTTCCAAACAGAGCGCGATGTCAGAGCCATAGAACCTCTCCTAATTCCTAGCCAATACCTCTCAAAACCCTAGCCACAGTCCTCTCTCAAGTTGGGGAAAAGATAGAGAAAAGAATGCTGCAATCAGGGCTGAAATCGGCATTTAAAGGGCTGGAATCAGGAATCCACACGCCGCTGTGGATATTCCACACGGGCTTCTGGAATTAACACACAGGCGTGTGGAATTTCCACACGGTCGCGTAGCTTCTCTGGCTAACTCCTTCTTCGGCTGGTTGTGAACAGTACCTGCTACAGTATTTTCCTATTTTGTTTTGCTACAGTACCGGTCCGAAACACACCCGAAACCATGTTTTCATCAAGGTAACATTAACGGGCACACGTTTACATCGTAGATCACTTTGATTCTTCTATGAACGGCCGCATTGGTCGAGATCTTGTTACACATGCACAAGCCGGAATACTTAGAATGTGACTGCCTTTGTGCCCCTCTAAATCATTATGCTAGCTTGAATACAAGGAGGTTGGCACACATTCTAGCATCTTGAACCCGACTTATGTCTACACGTTTGAACCTTCTCAAGATTTCCTCCAAATGGTGTACTCACGATCTACATTGGATTCTTTCTCTAAGATTTGGCTTCACAGCCCTATATGCATGAAAGTAACATAAATACACACATATTAGTGTTAAAACCCGATAAAAGTAATGCTCATCATAAGGAAAGAACACTTCGCATTCTTATCACACAAGCACTTATCAAACTCCACCACACTTAAGCTTTTGCTTGTCCTCAAGCAAAAATTAAAACATTGTATGCGTAGATGAAGGAAATATTGGAAGTTCTTGGCCTTAGGTTCACCAAAGCATGCAAAGAGCGCATTCTACAAGTAAGGGAAATTTCAACACTAAATACGAAAAATCAATGCTCTAGCTAAAAACTTGAATCAAAAAGGAAAACAAACCCGAAGTCATGTAAGTGTGTGAACTCACTCAAGTCAACCCAAAGTATACTACTCAAAGTTCTACGTATAAGGGACTTATTTATCTACAAAAGGTAACAAAAATTCACAAAGGGAAGTAGCTTCACACATCCTCTAAGGTAGCCCTATCCAAAGTGGCCGCTAAGGTGGCTTTCACACTTTCGAGGTTGTAGCTCTTTCTACCGGAGTGGTAGTTTTCACACATCCCATGAGATAGCTCTTTCTCTCATTAGGGCATAACTAGTATCCTACTTATGAGAGTAGCTTCATGCATCATAGGTGGTAGCTCTTTCCACCCAACAAGCACAACTAAACAACAAAAATATTTTTTTCAGGAAAATAACATTAGAAACAAAACTAAAACTAGTCCTTTCAACATCAAACTTGAGTTTCCAGAAGAGTTTAAAGAGTGAGTAGTGCACTAGTGTCAATCGGGTAAAAATTCCTAAAAGGTCAAGCAAGAACTAGAGCATGAGAATATTCAATGTTAAAAATTCTCCTATACTCAAGAATACAATCATTGCAACTAAGATGAACCGCCATTGGCCATGTGAGCATGTATAACAATCAAGACTAATATAAAAGATATGTGCACTATGAAACTCCCCCACCCCACACACACACACTTAAGTTGTACATTGTCCCCAATGTACACATGCAAGCTCACTCATGATGTATATAAATAAAGAATAAATGCGGGAGAAGCAATCAAAACAATACTCCCCTGACTCCTAGTGTTGTATTTGATAGAGCTAATTCGTTGGGAATGGTATTCCAACGGGTTGTGAAGCATACACGACCAAATGTCGAAGCACCTAGGTCGTGTCTATGACAAGTTCTCAATTCCCATGATGATAAGACCATCTGCACGCATACACGAGGGGGTTCAGTAAAGCTCAATAAAACAAAAATAGCTCGAGTAAATAAAAGATAGAGAAATGAATACAACTCAAGACAACAAAACGAAAATAAACTTAGAAGGAAAATCCTTTATGAATATACAAGTTCAGAAGGAAATGCAAATAAAGAAGTGAAAATAAAATCAAGTGTTGGTCCCGCACTTTAGCTTCTCTGCTGGATAGTCGAACGGCGCTGGTGGATCTGGTGAGGATGATGTAGGAGGTGCCTAAGAGGTGCGGGATCACAGCACAAATGGTGAGGCAATGTCTCTCTAGAGGATCTGCTGTAGAACGTCGAAACGCGCCATGAACTCTGTAAACTGTGTGGCCTGCGTCGCATGAACCTTTGCTATCTCCGATCGTGCCTTAGCAATCTCAGTCCGTACCACCACCACAGCACTCTCGAGCCTCCCAAAATGATCATGGGCTCGAGATGGTGAAAACATGCGTACTGGGGGTGGGTCCTCTGCCGTAGGAGGTGCGTCGTTCTCCATCGGTGTCGGCTGAGGCTTGGAAGCAGGCTGAGAAGCCCTGGCATCGTCTCCCTCAACCTCAGTTATCTCTGGGGCAGGAATAATCACAGCATATACTCCTGACTGAACTCTCCATACCATCCCCATCAACCTCAGCGTCTCCATGCCAAGGGGAGCTGGTATAGTCACCTTCTCGGCCCCTCTGATCGCGTCGAGTAAACCCATACTGACACCTAGTCTCGTGATATAAGGACCCGAGAAAATCACTCTTAGTCTGGCATACTACCCCTTATGTCGAATATACTCTGCCAGGATATGCCCTAAATTTATCGGTGTGTGCCGCACCAAAGAGTATAAATATACAAGCTCCTGTCGGCTAAGCACACTGATGCGCGATCCGCAAGTGCACGGAGTCGTCAAGTAATATCTCTCGTGCGAGCACGAGTGGGTCGTATTCCCTGGGCCCAAGGATCTACCCTTACTTCCTCTTTGCGTATTATCTAGCCCAAAGATTCGAAGGGTTTCTCTAATCTATAAATTAAAATGAAAGAACTACTAGTGGAGTCTAAAATAAGGCAAGGGTATAAAATCGGGGGAAAAAATGGTCACGGATGCGGATTCCCTAGGGGCTACTAAAATGCAAAGGATGCTAAGAGTGTCATGCAATTGAGGGTTTGGACCTAGAGATTTCCTAAATTAGATCAACCCGATGGTCACGGCAATTGACCCCTAATCCGGTATAAGTATTGATATGGAATTTCTTCCGATCAAATCCTCATACGATTGCATTAACAAAGGGGGAAATCCCTAATTAGAGCCGGAACACGACTTGGTCTAGCCCTAATGTTGGAGGGGTACAAAATACCCGATGGTCATGGTGTATTCGTACATAAATCGCTTCCAAACTTGGTGTGTCTAGTACAAGGGCGATGGTCATGCTACCATGTTTTTATAGAGTTCTCATGTAAGCAACACATCAAATACACTAAGAATGAATCACAAACACACAACAATTGCAATAAACAAAACTAGATCATCCAAATACACAAGTTCACCCCAAGGTTCACCGGCATCCTGTGACCTTGGGGTCTACTCGTCCATGCAAAAAAATACAAATAATAGGTCTATGAAAACAACTACAAATGGCATGAGAAAACTCCCTCAAACAATAAAAGTGAGATGACAAGCCAAGTGAGGTGGAAAGCTTCCACGGACGCCGCGTGAGATCTAGCCAAATCAAGCTTCTCCCTTTGATTCCCTTTCTCCAAAACGTGTGATCTTGCCTCCTCCGAACTGGTGGAAGTCGGCTCCAAGAACTCCCCCAAAAGCCTTCTCCAAAAACCTCTCCCCCTTTGCCCTAAGAATTCAGTCCAAAATATATTCTGTCAGGTCCACACGGGCTCCATGCGGGTGCATGGAGCCCGTGAAGCTCACTGCCGTTTCGCCCAGAAAATATGTCGGTGCTACAGTACTCATCTACAGTGCTTTGCTATAGTGTTTCTGCTACAGTCGAGGGTTGTGAAATTCCAG
This sequence comes from Dioscorea cayenensis subsp. rotundata, assembly GCF_009730915.1. Classification (NCBI taxonomy): domain Eukaryota; kingdom Viridiplantae; phylum Streptophyta; class Magnoliopsida; order Dioscoreales; family Dioscoreaceae; genus Dioscorea; species Dioscorea cayenensis. The sequence continues at coordinate 7,928 of NW_024088596.1, read as the reverse complement.
CAAACCTCATGGGCACCCATGCGGGCGCATGGAGCCCATGAAGCTCACAGACGAATGCCCGCAGCATGAACAGTGATCCCGCTACAGTGCTGGAACCCCAAAAATGCCGTTTTGGTGTCGAATTCATCCAATTTGCATTTTTGAGCTTCGTTCGGCTCTTTTAAGATCTGCAACACCGAAATAACCAAATTATACTTAAACGGGCATCAATTCATTGAAATATACACAATTAATACAAGATCAATACATATTAAATACGTTCATTTAGGTGTTTATCACACACCAATACTGTCACCTCGCCCGCTCACTGACCTACTCAGAACAACATGAATGTATCTATAACTCAAGTGGGAGAGACAAGTGGCCTTCGAAACCCTTGGCTCATATTGCCCCTGTCTACACAATACTATGTACGCACGCAGCGGAGTCAAACTCCCAGGATAATCTGTGGGCAGCTGCTCATACTCCTCTGTCTCTGTATAAGCCGCATTATATAACTCCATCAAGATAGCAAACTGAGTCACACTCAAGCTATGATGTTGTCCGAGGGCTCTAAACTGAATGGCACTGACGCTGTCAAAAGTGGAGTACGAGTGATCAAACTCGAACGAGGCTAGCACCTTGAGTATTAGTGCGCGGATGGCAGGATCTCTGATCGATAGTAAACGGTCCCAACTGCCAACCACAAGCATGTCCTCAATGTCGTCTGCCATACCCTCTGCTAACTGAATCTCCTTGAGTTTGCTCACATCGGGAAATCTGGTCTGACCAAATCTGAGACTAGTCAGCCGCTCAAACCTCGTCTGATGCTCGAGAATTATAAAACTTATGCTCTCGAGATTGGGAGATGGCTCACGTGGTCGTTTATCAGCTTGCTTCTTTGACCGAGGTGCCATAACCTGCAAAATTTGAAAGAAACTCGATCAAACAAGTTAATTGAATAATGCTGCAGAAATCCGCACGGTCATGTGGAATTTCCGCACGCCTGTGTGGATCCACGGGGCATAAACAAACGCACGGCCTCGCCACAAAAATCCAATAATACACTTTTAAATTTTTTCTAAATTCATTCTAAACATGTATAATCATTCTAATTGCAGAAACGAAGAATGATTGACCGGTTTCATAAAATAAAATCAAGAATTGACAAAGAAAAACAAAGATAAGGCCGTACCGATGAGTTGAGATGAAAAACTTTGAATTGGTAGGAACACCAAGTAAAAATCCCTCCAAATTTGCAATACAAAATCGAGAGAAAGTGTGAGTGTGCTTGCAGACGAATGGGAAGTGTAGAAAGGAGAAGAAATAATAATCCTTTTAAAAGGACTCATGGCTCTTTGCGTTCTGTACATCCGCACGGGAGTGCGGAAATTACCCACGCCCGTGCGCCTGACCCACAGGGGTAGCCGCACGCCCCTGTGACTTCGCTGTCCAACCGAGAGAATCGCTAAGTGTTTTGCACGTCCGTGCAGAAATTCCGCACGGGCATGGACATTCACATGCCCAACTCACAGGGGAAGCCGCACGCCCCTATGTCTTCTAGGAATGGAGAAAGCTCGTCTACAGAGATCCGCACTAGCGTGCGGAAAATTCCCACGCCCGTGTTTTTTTCACAGGGTAGCCCACAGGGGCGAGTCCACGCCCTTGTGTGCTCTCCGGATAATTCGCTAAGTCTCTGCAAGAAGGCGCACTCCCATGCGGAAATTACCCACGGGCGTGGACCATCATAAGGTCGCTCACAGGGGCATGTCTACGCCCTGTGCCGTCTCCGAATGAGCTCTGAACAAAAACGCATGCCGGTGTGGAAATTCCACACGGGCATGTGTTTTCTCTGTACACTTAGAAAACTTTGCAAGTACTGTAGAAAATTTCTGAACACAACTATACACTTAGAGCCTGCTTTACAAGACAACTTTAACCAGAGAAAACACGAAATGTAAGCTAAAACGACCTAAACTTCGCCAAATCCACATGAAAACACACGATGACATTAAAAACCCACAATAAAACATAGCAAAAGTATCTAAAAATCAAGACACCAATACTCAACAAGTTATTCATGCAAAAACTAAACTAACAATTAAGATAAAACAGTAAACACTTGGGTTACCTCCCAAGAAGCGCTTGTTTTATGTCACTAAGCTTGACGTACCTCGTCCTTACCTCACGGGGGTTCATAAATGAATGTTGCCCTCTAACCCATGGCTTGAAAGCATGATGAGCAAACCCCATGAGGTACCTCGTCATGCTTTCAAGCAATAGGTAAGAGGTCAACCTTCATTTATGAACCCCCATGAGGTAAGACAAGGTACGTCAAGCTTAGTGACGTAAAACAAGCGCTTCTTAGGAGGCAACCCAAGTGTTTACTGCTTTCTTAGTTAGTAGTTTAGTTTTTGTGCGAATAAAGTATTGAGTGTTGGTGTCTTGATTTTTAGATGCTTTTGCTATGTTTTCTTGTGGGTTTTTAATGTCATCGTGTGTTTTCATGTGGATTTGGTGATGTTTAGGTCGTTTGAGCTTATTTTTTGTGTTTTCTCTGGTTAAAGTTGCCTTGTAAAGCAAGCACTGAGTGTATAGTTGTGTTCACAAATTTTCTGTAGTACTTGCAAAGTTTTCTAAGTGTACAGAGAAAACGCACGCCCATGTGGAATTTCCGCACGGGCGTGCGTTTTTTTCAGAGCTCATCCAGAGACGGCACAGGGGCGTAGACACGCCCCTGTGAACGATCTTCTGATGGTCTAGGCCCATGGGTAATTTTCGCACGGGCGTGCACCTTCCTACAAAGACTTGGTAAATTATCCCGAGAGCACACAGGGGTGTGGACTCGCCCCTGTGGGCGACCCTGTGAAAAACGCACGGCGTGGGAATTTTCTGCACGCTCGTGTGAATCTCTGCAAACAAGCTTTCTCCATCCCGAGAAGACACAGGGGCATGCTGCTGCCCCTGTGAGTTGGGCTTGTGAATGTCCACTCCTGTGCACAATTTTCACACAGGTGTGCGAAACACTTAGTGATATGTCTCGGTTGGATAGAGAAGTCACAGGGGCGTGCGGCTGTCCTTGTGGGTCAGGCGTACAGGCGTGGGTATTTTCCACACGCCAATGCGGATGCATTCAGAGACCGTGAGGGTTTTCCCTAGAGCGCACAGGGGCATGCATCTGCCCCTATGAAGCTCTCCTGTGGAGGTGCACGGGCATGGGTAATTTCCGCACACCCGTGCGGATGTACAGAACGCCAAGAGGTGTGAGTCCTTTTAAAAGGATTATCATTTCTTCTCATTTTTACACTTCCTATTCGTCTGCAAGCACACTCACACTTTCTCTCGATTTCGTATTGCCAATTTGGAGGGATTTTTGTGTTCCATCCAATTCAAAGTTTTTCATCTCAACTCGTCGGTACGCCCTTATCTTTGTTTTTCTTCATCAATTCTTGATTTTATTTGATGAAACTGGTCAATCATGCTTCGTTTCTCCAATGAAAATGATTATACATGTTTAGAATGAAGTTAGAAAGAATTTAAAAGTGCATTGTTGGATTTTTGTGGCCCGGCCGTGCGTTTGTTCATGCCCCGTGGATCTACACAGGCGTGCGGAAATTCCTCACGACCGTGCTGATTTTTGCAACATTATTCAATTAACTTGTTTGATCGAGTTTCTTTCAAATTTTGTAGGTTATAGCACCTCGGTCAAAGAAAGAAGTTGATAAATGGCCGCGTGAGCAATCCCCCGAGCCCGAGAGCATAAGTTTTAGCATTCCCGATCATCAGGCGAGGTTTGAGCTGCAGACTAGTCTCAGATTTGGTCAGACCAGATTTCCCGGCGTGAGCACACTGAGGGAGATTTAGTCAGCAGAGGGTATGGCAGACGAGATCGAGGACATGCTTACGGTTGGCAGCCGGGACTGTTTACTATTGATCAGAGATCCTGCCATCCGCGCACTAACACTTGAGGTGCTAGCCTCATTCGAGTTTGATCGCTCGTGCTCCATTTTCGACATCATCAGTGCCATTCAGTTTAGAGCCCTCGGACAGCATCATAGCTTGAGCGTGACTCAGTTTGCAAACTTGATGGAGTTATATGATGCGGCTTATACAGAGATAGAGGAGTATGAGCACTGCCTCGCGATTATCCCTGGGAGTTTCGACCGTAGCTTGCGTGCATGTGACAGTGTGGACAGAGTATGAGCCAGGGGTTTCGAAGGCCACATGCCTCTCCCGCCCAAGTTACAGATACATTCACGCTATTCGGAGCAGGTCAATGAGCAGGCGAGGTGACAGTACTGGTTTGCTTAGCCGACAGGAGCTTTTATTTTTGTACTCTATAGTGCGGCGCACACCGATACAAGTAGGGCATGTCCTTGCAGATTATATTCGACATCAGGGGCAGTATACCAGACTTGGAGAGATTTTCTCGAGCCCATATATCACGAAACTAGTCGTCGTTATGGGTTTACTCGAAGCGATCAGAGGGGCCGAGAAGGTTACTATACATGTTCCCTTGGGCATGGAGACACTGAGGTTGATGGGGATGGTACAGAGAGTTCATTCAGGAGTATATGCTATGATTATTCCTACCCCAGAGATAGCTGAGGTTGAGGGAGACGATGTCGGGGCTTCTCAGCCTGCTCCCGAGCCCCAGCCGAGGCACCTCTTGCGGCAGAGGACCCACCCCCAGTACGCATGTTTTCACCATCTCAAGCCCATGATCGTTTTAAGAGGCTCGAGAGTGCTGTGTGGGTGATATGGACCGAGATTGCTGAGGCACGAGCAGAGATAGCAGAGGTTCGTGCGACGCAGGCCACATAGTTCACAGAGCTTATGTCGTGTTTCGATGTTGTACAGTAGATCCTCTAGAGAGACGTTGCCGCACCATTTGTATTGCGGCCCCGCACCTTTCAGGCACCTTCCGCATCACCTTCACCAGATCCACCAGCGCCGTTCTACTATCCAGTAGTAGAGGAGCTAGAGCATGGCACCGACACTTGATTTATTTTCTTTCGTTTTTGTTACTTTTTGCATTTCATTTTGGACTTATATACTAAGAAAGGACTTTTCTTCTGACTTTAATTTTGTTTTGTTGTCTCGAGTTTTATTTATTTCTGTCTTTTATTTACTCGAGCTGTTTTTTGTTTTTTTGAGCTTTACTAAACTTCCTCGTGTATGCGTGCAGATGGTCTTGTCATCATGGGAATTGAGAACTTGCCATAGACCGTTGGAACACCACTCCCAACGTATTAGCTCCATCAAAGGCAGCAATAGGAGTCAGGGGAGTATTGTTTTGATTGCTTGTCCCACATTTATTCTTGATTGCTATACATTTTGAGTAAGCTTGCATGTGTACATTGAGGACAATGTACAACTTAAGTGTGGAGGGGAGTTTCATAGTGCACATACCTTTTATATTAGTCTTGATTGTTATACATGGTCACATAGCCAATGGCAGTTCACCTTAGTTGCAATGATTGTATTCTTGAGTATAGGTGAATTTTTAATATTGAATATTCTCATGCTCTAGTTCTTGCTTGACTTTTTAGGATTTTTTGCCCGATTGACACTTGTGGACTACTCACTCTTTAAACTCTTTTGGAAACTCAATTTTGATCTTAAAGGGACTAGTTTTAGTTTTGTTTCTTATGTTATTTTGCTGAAGAAAATGGAAAAATGAAAAGAAAGAACAAAATAATTTTGTTGTTTAGTTGTTCTTGTTGGGTGGAAAGAGCTACCACCTATGATGTATGAAGCTACTCTTATAAGTCGGATACTAGTTATGCCCTAATGAGAGAAAGAACTATCTCATGCGATGTGTGAAAGCTAACACCCCAGTAGAAAGAGCTACCACCTCGAAAGTGTGAAAGTCACCATAGCGGTCACTTTGGAAAGGGATACCTTAGAGGATGTGTGAAGCTACTACCCTTTTTTAAATTTTTGTTACCTTTTGTAGATAAATAAGTCCCTTCTACGTAGAACTTTGAGGAGTATACCTTGGGTTGACTTGAGTAAGTTCACACACTTACACGATTTCGGGTTTGTTGTCCTTTTTGATTCAAGTTTTTAGCTAGAGCATTGATTTTTCGTATTTAGTGTTGAAATTTCCCTTACTTGTAAAATGCTCTCTTTGTGTGCTTTGGTGAACCTAAGGCCAAGCACTTCCAATATTTTCTTTATCTATGCATAAAATGTTTTAAATTTTGCTTGAGGACAAGGAAAAGTTTAAGTGTGGGGAGTTTGATAAGTTCTTCTGTGATAAGAATGCGAAGTGTTCTTTCCTTATGATGAGCATTACTTTTATCGGGTTTTAACACTAATATGTGTGTATTTATGTCACTTTCATGCATATACGGTTGTGAAGACGAATCTTAGAGAAAGAAGCCAATGTAGATCGTGAGTGCACCATTTGTAGGAAATCTTGAGAAGGTGCAAACCCGAAGACATAAGTCGGGTTCAAGATGCTAGAATGTGTGCCAAACTCCTTGTATTCAAGATAGCATAATGATTTGGATGGGCACAACGGCAAGTCACATTCTAAGTATTCCGGCTTGTGCATGTGTAACAAGATCTCCAGAATGCTGCGTTCATTGAAGAAGCAAAGCGATCTCATGACGCAAATATGTGCCCGCTTTACATTACCTCGATGAAAGCATAGTTTAGTGCGATGTTTCTGGCGATCGTAGCAGGGCACTATAGCAACAATGTAGGAAAATACTGTAGCAAGTGCTGTTCATAGCGGCCCGAAGAAGGAGTTTTCAAGAGAAGCCACACGGGCGTGTAGAAATTCCACACACCATTGCGTTAATTCCACAGGGGCCGTGTGGAATATTCATAGGGCGTGTGGATTCCCGATTCCAGCCCTTTAAAAGCCGATTTCAGCCCCGATTTCAGACATTGTTTTCTCCATCTTTTCCCCAACTTGAGAGAGGTCTCTATGGGCTCCGACATCGTGCTCCATTTTGGAAGAAGGTTAGTGGAGAGATTTTTGTCGACCGATCCGGTGAGGTGTATCCTAGGCCGGACAAAGGGACCTTTGGACGAGACTCTCCACAAGACCATCGTCACGACTATCGAGGGGGTTTCCTATGGATTCATTGCTTTAACATTCGATTTTTATTGATTGTAATTAGCTCCATGGAGAGCTAAATACCCCTAGTGGGTACTTGGATTGTGAACCCTAGAATGTATTCATTTCATTGAACCTTGTTATTATGCTTTCATTAATTGATGTTTTTATTGAGTTCCAATCTTGAATGCATTGACTGTATGAATACTCCCTTAGAGTGACACTAGGGTTGAGAGTTCTTGTTGGCAACCCTTGTGAGTGAGTGACACACCACGAGAGTTAGACAAAGCAAGATTGGAGAGGGTTGAGAGGGTGAGTCAAGAGGTAGCGGAGCGTCCCCTTCCTCCCGGTGTGATTTATTCTACCTCCAATTCCTTGAGTTCTTTGCGCTTATAATAGAGTGAATGGGCTAAGGGATGACCTTCCACTTTGGGGCTTAGTTGCGAGTGCAATGGAGTGAAGCGTTGAAGTGATTTTTGCATCGAGGGCTTAATTAGGCTAGGGACCTTCCGCCTTGACCAAAGCCGCTAGGTCTACATATAGGAAGAGGATTTATCACTTGCAATTCCTAGAACTCATTGCAATTCTATCACGAGCACGTAGGTTGAGAATTATTCAATTTCTCCTCCGGGAACATGTATAGGGTTAGGCATGGTTGACCTTAGATTTAGGACCATGTATTAAAGGATCTCCATGACTCATTAATGCATTAGTTAGGAAGCATAATAGAGGGTTTTTGCACTTGAAACGATTGTCCTAGGAGGATCAATATCCGAGCACCACATTTATATCAGTTACCTTTTCTCCTTTACTTGTGCTCTCTCTCTCTTGCCTCTTTTACTTTTGTTTTTTTTTGTTTTGCATGTATTACGTAATA
>NW_024088595.1:0-9388 GCF_009730915.1 Dioscorea cayenensis subsp. rotundata | reverse complement strand
CACTCTTTCACTCTCTCCACTGTATTTTTATTTTTATTTTTAAATTTTAATTTTTGTTTTTTGTTTTTAATGGAGGGAAATGGATTGAATGACACATTTTAGAATTCTGAGGGGGACAAATTAATTTGATCAGAATGGAAATAATAATTGAATATATATATATATATATATATAAAATCAAAGTTACCAACAAGTTTTTATTATCCAACACTTCTTGCTCAATAAGCAATATTTTTGATTTATGGAATTTTTATTATTCGGATTCAAAAATCAAAATATGTGGAATACAGTCATGCTAATGATCTGTATATCTATACAAAAGATGTCTGTAGATAAAAATTGTATGGATATCTTTGTATCATTTGCTAGATTTAAATCTAATAATCATATTTTTATTTATAAATGTAAATAATGTAATAAATAATGTTCATCAATGGTATTTTTAAAAAAATAAGATAAATAATAATTATTTTTAACAACAAAATGGATAAATTTATTCATACTCACTGTATTTTGATAAAAATTCAAACACATAGTTATCTATAGATGTTGATATGAATCATTGGATCTAAATCTAAAACCATATTCCTAGTAACACTTATTGTGAAAAAATAAAAATCAAACCCTATTGGTACATGTGGATGTTTACGGACGTACACAGAAATATATATATATATATATATAACTTTATTTAATTTTCATTTGAGTTTTCATTTTTTAATTAAAAAATTAAAAATTGTGGTAATATAATTCCACAAAAGTGGATATTTGTGATTGCAACCCTATAAATAACAGAATAATGTATGTACTTGGGCCGTAGCATTTTACCATAAAAAGTGACACCAAAAAAAATTTAAAAAAAAAAAAAAAATCAAATTTACGTCTACTGATTCTTGTTATTACAGTCATGCATATAAATCTGAAATAGAAAATCATTTACTCACTGTAATTTTATCTTCATCCTACATTATTTAGAGATATACATATTATACATGTAATTATAAACTTTTTCACTGATATAGACAACACTAAAACATAAATAATATTTTAATAACTCCAATAACTACAATAATATAATAACAATAAATAAATAACAAAACCTCGTTGCACAAAATTAATAAATAAATAAATAATAAATGAAAAGGTAACCTATCTGACAATCTACAAACCCTGCATGGGAACTCTAAAAATCTAGTCCTCTCTCTATATAACTTTTTTTTCTCTCTTGTCTTTGCATCCAAATCTATAAAGACTGTAATGACTATAATGATAATGATTTTTCCTTTTTTCTTTTTGTAATATTTCATTTTTAAAAAATATATTTATATTTATATTTTTTTTTTTAATATGAATATTTTATGTTATATTTTTTGGTAATTGCATCAGCAATTGCTCAGCTGGCTTTCTGCAGAGATACAGCAGCAATGAGAGATGAGTACGGTCCCTTCTTTTTCTGATTGACAACTATCCTTGCTATTCCTTTTTCATTTATTTAATCTTTTTCTTATTTTATTTGTTTTAATATTAAAAAAAATTAATATGTATATCAATTTTATTTTTAAAAAATTTTAACAACTTATCCGACTAGACTAACAACAGTAGCGTCTTATATAATATATATTTATATATGATGATGTTGTGTTGAGGGATAAAATTGGAAGTTTAATTGATTTTTAAAATTGGTAAGTATGAGAAAAATATTTATTTAAATTGAGTAATGTGTATGATTTAATTAAGTTTAATAAAAATAATAAATTTATTTTTATTTCTTGATTAGTCCATCAAAGTCATTTGCAATGAGTGGACAAAAACGTAAAGTTTTGACCGTACACATAAATATTGTTACAGTAATGTAGTGGCATTATAGCAGTATTGTTCACGGTCATGTGATAATAATGTTCACACATTACTTTTTGCCCGATATATTATTTTCAAACGAGTTTGATGAGTCCCTTAAGGGAGTTGTAATCGTCTCATCCAAGATTATATAACAATTGTAATTTGTTATCTCAGTTTGATTTTAAAAATTTTCTAAACATACACATAGTAGAATTTTTATCTTTACATATGACATCTGATTAGGTTGATAAATTAATAAATTTTTATATAGTCAATAAACTACTGTAACTAGTGTATTATCGTACTTACTTGTCCTTGACAATCCCATGGGACAACACTTAATTGCATTTGTAAAAAAAAACTTAATATTAACATCATTTTTTAAATTAATGAATAGTTTTTCAGTTTTGTCAAATAAAACATATTTTCATTAGCTCAATATTAAAAAAAATCGGCTTACATATATATATATATATATATATATATATATATACAATACCCTAATAAACAATCATTTGAGAACAAATAAAACCCTCTAAATAAATAAATAAATAAATAAAACCTTGTAAGTAATTATAGAAATGGGAACCATCAACCTTTTTTCTCTGCTTTTTCATTTGATTGGTTATTTGGTCTAGGTTCTATCTATAGGAGGTTCGTTGTTAACGGGTCGGATCTATTTTTATTTTCGGAGCTGAATCCATTTTTGGACCGGACTTTTGCTATCAATTTTATTAGGCATAAATTATACTAGTGTTATAAAGAGACGTGACATTGAATTTATTTAAAAAAATTATATGATGTTTATTTCTTATATTTAGTGATTTCAAGAATCCAAATATCAAATCATTTATTTAATTTTAACAATATGGACAAAAACACTTCATATATATTATTTATTATCTTATATCAGCACTTTTTATTATTTTACAGCAATAATAAATTAAAAGAAAGTCGAATCTTTAATTTTTCGTACAGAAACTAGATAATTTTAACACTCAACTATTTTAATAGTGACATTAATTATATAATATATAATTATAACAATATTAGTGAATATAGACTTACCAAATATATCTGAATGTTTGATATCTTCTAACAATAAACCATTTGAATCAATAATGTAAATTAAAAACTATTTATGTTTGTTTAATATCTCTCGTATTTAATTCTATTAAAAAAATATATTAATTTATAAATAAAAAAATTTATCAGTGTAGAACAAAGACTTAACCAAAAAAGAATATATATATATATATATGTGTGTACACTTAACTATTTTAGTGAATTTTGAATTTAATTATATAATAAAAACCATTTATTACATTAAATCATTAGCTAGGGTAAATAGTGTTACAAACAATACAATTTCAAATAAAATAAAATAAATTAAATTTATTTACATTTTATAAGTTATAACCCTAGGAACAAAAGTGGGACCTTATTTACATTTTATAAGTTATAACCCTAGGAACAAAAGTGGGACCCATTTAAGAGTGTGGGGCCAAGAACAAGAATTGAAAGATAAGATGCACAAACAAGGTCACATGGTTGGGCCAATTGATGGTGGGGTCCTTTTTTGTATTTGTGTCTTTGTTTAGGGTTTTTGCAATGTTGGTTGGTATCCCATGTCTCTAGGGTTAGGGTTGTTATGTTAGCCAATTTGGGATTGAAGCAAGTCACGTGATGCCACGTGACCCCAATCAAGTTCAAAACTATTTAGTCCCTGTTCACCAAAACTATTGTCTCTTGCCACTAGATCTAATGTGGTCCACCATTTTTCATGTTCTTATGTTATTTTCTCAATCACAATCAATTAATTTTTCATTTTTTTCTATTTTAAATATTTTAAAATTTTTACTATTTGATTTGTTTTAGTTTAAATTTTTAATATCTTTAAAAAAATAATTAAAATCTATCGATATTTCGTGTCCCACTAAGATATGATTCATTGCATATAAATTTGACCTTTAAACATGGCTTAAAAAAATTTAGATGGTGATGTGTTTTTTTATTAATTATTATAAGTAAATTTATATAAATATCCGTACATTTATAGTTATCCCTAAATTTCCCATTCATGGAACAAAACAAAGAAACTAATGCATTAATTTATGAGAAAGGATGGTATATATATAGTCATTTACTTAAAAAAAAAAAATTAGAATAATGAATCACTGAGTAGACGGGTGGTATCGCATTTAGATGGTGAGTGAGTGGATGTGAATATAGTACTATCACATTTGGATGGTGAATGAGTGGTGTAGATGTAGTACTACTGATATTATACAATATTATAAAAATTATAATACATTACTGTTTATTTGTTGTTCATTGGGTCTCTCACGAGAGAAGTTATTCTCCACTCCTTCATAACTATAGAGCAATGGAGATTTATTATTGTGGGGTTTTAATCCTTTATATATCATCTCGAATGCACGTGATATACTGTTAATAATTATTAAGTCACCGTAATTTATGTATTATTGTACATGAATGTCATTTTGACAAATCCCTTAATAAGCCTACTTTTGTTATTTTTGTCAAACAAATAAAAATAAACAATAAAATTACTTACGTAGCCTTATAAATCTTATGTGTTTTAGATAGATACTTTTGTATGACTCTGTAAGTAAAAATCGAGATATGAGCATCCAAAGCTTTATCAACCGATCAATTAATTTAATTCTAACAAATCATATCTTAAACTCACCTTTACTTTAAATCTCCTTACCTTATTCTATTAATTAATATTGTATTTTCTTTATTTAAAATGTTGTTGTTTTATTATATTAAGGTATAAATTTTGAATTTCTCAACGTAGCCGAGTACAGTAAAAAAAATTAAGCTATTCAAAAGATTGTTTTTTTTTATTATTAAAAAATTAATTTGAGTGAAGATAAACTTGTCATCCAATTTTAAAGGAGTGGAAAATATATGACTCATTATATATGAAGCCCAATAATTAATAAATATTATTTATCATTTTAATGAGATACCGTTTGACTACTAGTGGTTCTCAATGTAGATTCTCCCAATAATTTATATATATATATATATATATATATATATAAGAATTTAAATTAAAAACCAATTGCTTAAGCGGCTTAAATTTCAACCACTTTGACTAACCCTTATTAGTAAACTATTTAAAAAAATTAACACAGATAAATTAACCACCATGACATATGACATATAAGTGATTATATTCTTACATCTAGTCAAATTAGTGCATAAACAAAGACGGAAAGTATGCTTGCAACTTTTTACTGGCATATTATTTATCTTCATTCAAATGAATGAAAATTTAAAAGTAATTAAATGGCTGTTTTACCATAGAGAATATGGTAAAACAAAAATACACCCTAGGAAAATTTTTATTTTGATTAATTAATTAATTAATTAATTAAAATTAATTAACACATGACATACATATATTTTCCTTTCAGCAAATTTTAAATGAGTTATAAATGAAAAAAAAAACTATTTCAGCATACAAATGATTGAAGGCATCCAAAACCCACATTTTCATCAATTAATTTTAAGAATAATAGCTTTTTACATACTTTATCTTGAGTTATTCGATAACCTTTTTACATAAATGAATATAAAACTAAAAATTAATAATTCAAATATATATATATGTATATATATATATATATATATATAAACAAGAATAGCTTCAAGACAAAAATAATTTCTTTCAATATAAATGCCAAAACAATAAAGTAGAGATAAAGATGAGTCCACCAAAAACAATGAAACATACATAACTTTATTCCAAAACTTCTGTACTTTGATCATAATCAAAAAGAGCTTAACATGTCCTAAAACCTTTATTATAATTTTTATTTTAATAATTATTATTAATATTATCATTATTGATTGTCATTTCAATGCTTCCTATCAATTCAAACAAAAAGAGCAAAGTTAAGCCAATCACTTTTTTTGTTTCCTTTTTCTTTATTGTGTCTTCTTCATGCTTGCCAAAAGAGATGGATTAATAAAACAAGGAAGAAAAAAAACAAGTAAAATAAAAACAACAACATCAACAACATCAATAATATGATGAGTGACCATAAATGGAAACCATGGCAATTAAATATTTAGAGCTAAGTAGTTGTGGGGAGAAATGGACCTCATTTATAACAAGTGTAATGGTGCACTCCATTTTGGAACTCAAAAGTAACAGTTAGGAATTACAGTGATGGAAATAAATTCAAAAAAATAAATAAATAAATAAAAATAAACATTTTTTTATTTGGGAAAAAAATTACTAAAAAAATCCCTCTATATTTTCAAGCAAATCATGTAATACTCATGATTTTTTTTCATTCACTTTTTAGTCATTGGGTTTTTAATTTTTTCCCCCTATTTAAAATTTATTATTTAATTTAATTTTAATTTAAATATGAAAGTTTTTAAAATTAAGGATGTTTTGAAAATTTGATAAATTTGTAAGGTTTTTTTGGGAAATTGAAAGAGTTATAAAAAAGAGTAAAGGGCCAAATATAAAGTGTTCTTCTAAAGTCCTATGGATAAGCTTTCGATTCTAGGTTTAGGTCCGTAAGGACCAATGCGTAAACCCAAAATCTCAAATATACCCTCAAACAGTTTTTAACTATATATATATATATATATAATTTATACATCTTTTTGTTGTGTTAATTTACTTAATTATGTGTCATTGCACTTAATTAGTAATTAATTTTTATAAAATAAAAAAGTTACAATTATTACATAGGTAAATGATTAGATCTCGAGTTTGCAAATATATAAATATATATCTTTTTGTTGTGTTAATTATGTGTCATTGCACTTAATTAGTACATAGGTAAATAATTAGATCTCGAGTTTTAAAAAAATAATATTATAAATAATAAATAAATAATCTCCATATTTTATGTATGAAATGTTAAATACTTTAAAAATATATATATAAAAGACATGCCAGACATTGTTCATTTATCATTAAATGATAAAAAAAATTCACACAAATGAATGAGGGTATATGTGTAATTTCAAACAAAATAATTAAAAATTCAGCGTTTTCTTTTCACTGTGGGCCAAATGGGCCCGGGTTGTTCATAGCCCGCCGACAAAGATTCCCTTGTGATTCCATCGCATAATTTCAACGGTCCAGATCTCCCACAAAGGGAAACGGTTTCACTTATACAAACGCGGTTCCCATTATAATATTAGTAAATAACGTCAACGCCAGAAAGGTCATCGATTAACGCCGTCAAAAGTTGACGTCATTTAACGTTATGTTTTCATTTAAGTCCCTCATATAAATAATATTAAAAAACGAGGGTTTAAATGAAAAGTTATGCAAGTTAAACTAATCATTCAATCGTATGCTTCCGATAAGGGAGCGCGATTTCTACTTTTGAATCCAATGATTTACTGCCACGTGTACGGTTGGATCGTCAGGTCGGTGCTTCCCATCGCTGAAACACGGTAGGGTACACCACGTGACCCGCTCTGCAGGAATCGATCCCAGCCGTTCGATCCACGTCGGATGGCTGACAGGATAACGACAAAAGACTCTGACAAAAGCTGGAGAAATATTGACCATTTGATTATGATCTAACGGATAGGATGTTTTGCTGATGTAATCGTGCAATTATTGAGTGGGTGTACTGCTGGTATTGAGCCTTTTAATGGGCTTTGAAACTACCAGGCCTGATCCATATTTGTATTCTGTTTTGATTTATTGATTGGTTAATTAATAAGTTAATTATTAATATATAATATAATTAACTAGTTATTATTTAAGTTTTAAATGAATATTATTTTATATATTTTTTATTCCTAATTAATGAAATGAATCACATAAAATGGCATGTCTACATTGTAAGTTTTTTTTTTCTTTTTCTTTTTATTTTTATTTTTAATTATCAAGTAGTGCATTGGAAGACTATTTCTTTGACAATGGACTCGGCTAGAGACCCTTGATATTAGATTTATCGATGCAACTATAGATGGATAATCCTTTTCGATTGTCATTTATTTGAAACTATGTTTTTCTGCACTCATTGTTGTGCTCTCTCAAGTATAAACACTTCTTGTGGTTGGGTTATTCATTTTTTTGTACTTGTGTTTTTTATTTATTTATGAATTTCCATAGTGTATTTAAAAAATAAGAAAATTATTTTGTTAATACAAAATTAATGGGATAGAGTGAAGCTAGTGGGCTACGGTTTTCGTAGGAACCTGATTGCCCAATGGGTCTCTGATGAGGCCCATCTAGAATATCCACCGTTCATCCTCATCAGCAATAATACATATAACACACACATATATATATAGATCATGAGTGAGAAGGAGATTACATTAATATTATTTTATCTATATAATTATCACAGTGTGGATTTTATTTTATTTTTTTAATTCAATTCATTTATTTTACATTATTTTTTAAATTTTTATTTACTATCAATATATAATTCTATCCATATGATTATCTTTAAAATTTTAAATTTTTTTAAACTATGACACTTAATTTATTATAATATCAATGTAAAATAAATTTGGCTTATAATAGGTCCACATAATTTTTCACGGTCTCATAATTCATATTTTATTTTACAAAAATTTATATGCCAAGTGTCATCATTCTTTTTTATATTTATTTTTTATATTTATCTTTATTATCTAAATCTTAAATTTAAAACTTTAACAGTAAATGATAAACCAAAAACTCATCCTGAATCCTATGGTTTACTGTTCAGGGTTTAGGGCTTAGGATTTAGGGTTTAGTATTTATTATTTAGGGTTTAAGTTTTTAGATTTTTAGGTATAGATTTTGTAGTATTTGAGTTTAAGAGTTTAGATTTGGTTTTATAAATTTTATTTTTAAAATTTTAAGAACTTAAAGAGTTTTAAGGTTTAAATTTGAAGTTTATATAAAAAATAATGACGTGGATAATGATCTGGATGACAAGATGACATCCATGTTATATATTCGGGTTATCATCGTATAATCCTATCCATATAATTATCTTAAAATTTTTAATTATTTTTATACATGTTTTTTTTTTAAATTATATTCAAAATTTTATCCACATACTTATGTTTTAAAAAAATTTTTAATTATTTTTTAAAACTATAAAATTTATCTTATTTAATTTATTTAATTAATTTATGATAATATTTTTTTATTTTTATTTTTTAATATATAATTTATTATTTGATAAAAATAATTAAAATATATTTATTATGAATTTGCCTTGGGCTCATTTTCTCTAAGACCGCCTTAACCTCACCTAAACCAACAACATACGCAAAGGGCCGGTGCCAATAAATCAAGAGACGATTGACTCATATGCATTGATTTTCGGCTTCAATTTCAAATTCTTGCCGAAACTACGGAAGGAATTCGATGCCAATAAATCTAGAGACGGTTGAGTTATTAGCCATAATTTCTCTTCTCAGCCGAGTTCATAAATATGAATCAATAATGTAAGTGTTGACAAGTTTCTGGCATTTATTATATGAAATTGATTAACTTATGACTTATTGAATTTAATTGCACATAATTTCCTCC